>NC_091181.1:39530850-39538350 GCF_040958095.1 Procambarus clarkii
AGGTTGGGAAATTTCGCGCACTCGATAAAAAAAATTCTCACCTATTTTACAAAATTAGAGATATTTGTTCCCCTGTTGTTGTTGTTTTTTAAGAAAGGAAAGCTAAGTAAACAGGGACCATATTAAATATAATTAAAATATAAACATTGGAATTAATTTCGTCATTATTTGAGATATTAAGAAAAATGGAAAATCCAAATTTTATGTATACATGAATATTTTATTCAAGGAATGTGGGTTTGCAATATTTGGATGAACTCCGATATTGCATGTTGAATTCCACTAGTAATTTTTTTTTCTAATTGTATCATCGAGTGGCATTTACTAATTATTTTACATGTGATTATAAATCAGATCAGTTACGATTAAATTAATTTCTGGGCATAGCAAATTAAATGTGAATATGCATATTTGTGCTGAGTCAACCTAATATATTTAATGGATCGATTGCCAATTCGTAATCAATATATCCTTTCTCAAGCTTCATGGCAATTCTTTTGACCATGTCGTAGCTCAGTCGATTAAGGCAGCGTCTGGGATCTTCTCGGACGTAGGTTCGAACCCTCGTCACGGCCCTTGTGGATTTGTTCAATTATGCATTTCTCATAACATATGAGCAATAACTAAATGAATAACGTTATTCATTCTTTTTTCAATAATGATTTAAATTACAGCACATGTCTGTTCCTCGTGTCATATTTCCAATGATCAGATCTGAAGATTCACTGGCTAAGTTTTTTCTAATTAAAACTTGAAAAAAGTTGATTTAACAAGAAAGTGATTATTCACTATATTCAAATTATTTATACAGATATTATAATTTTTTAATGACATATAGAGCAGTGAAGAAAACACTACTGTTGTTTTACTGTTAATTACTTACTGTTGTAATTACCAAGAGACAAAAAATGCGTTTCGAAAATTGGAAGTTAATAATATCTGTGTACTCATAACCTGTTAATTGATTTCAACAACTTTTGTTACGATGTATATAAGAATTTGTATTCCCAGTTTACACTTCTTTTGGTTTGAGAACTTCCTCGAACGTTAGAACACGTTTTTTTTTCGTTAGAACACTCCTAACACTCTCCACATCTAATCCAGAAAGTCGTCATTTAGGTGCCTTCATAGAAAATGTTCTTGCACCGTACTCAGTCTTCCTCAAAAAAATTACCTTGAGTGTCTTATATAAATTGTCAATATGTCCTTCAGCCACTCATCCTTGGGCCTTCACCAGCAGCAGTCACTAAGGTATTTTCACACCAGCTCCATAACGGGCTCACCATAGCCCGTGCTACTTGGAACTGTTTGTTCCAAGTAGCGAATCTTTAACAATAACTTGCAATTTTCTGCCAGTTGAATATTTTTGGGTTTTCCGTGACTTCTTCTTCGTGTGTAAAACTGTCTCCAGGCACACAACTACTGGGAGGGAGGCGGGAGACCGCGGCGGGTAGGAGATCATGGAGGCCGGTGACCGTGGCGGGTAGGAGACCATGGAGGCCGGTGACCGTGGCGGGTAGGAGACCATGGAGGCAGGTGACCGTGGCGGGTAGGAGACCATAGAGGCCGGTGACTGTGGCGGGTAGGAGACCATAGAGGCGTGAGACCGTAGCGGGTAGGAGACCATAGAGGCAGGTGACCGTGGCGGGTAGGAGACCATAGAGGCCGATGACCGTGGCGGGTAGGAGAACATGGAGGCCGATGACCGTGGCGGGTAGGAGAACATGGAGGCGGCCGCGCAACAAACCCACGTCTGGCGGTCGTAAGTTAGAGAGGAAAGCTCCATTACACAACCAGCTGAACTAGGAGCAAATATATACCTCTACTCGTCTGCCTCCCGCTGGAATTGTGTTCTCACGCGTACAATAGTATATTCCTGCCCCAATTTCTCTCTGCCACAAGGTTCCACAACTTTTGTTTCTTACTCCTTGGAAGAATATTGGGGCAATGTTTTTCTTCGTTAAGTTTAAAGTGTCATAGAGGACGAATAAGATGTGTTATATATATATATATATATATATATATATATATATATATATATATATATATATATATATATATAAATTTTGGCAGGAATTTTCCTAAGTACTTTCGTATATAATAATACATCTTCAGAAGGATACATTTACATATCAGTGGGTGAGGATATATAAGGAAAGAGGTGAGGTACAATGTACTTAATGACATAAGGAGAAATTAGTAAGGTATTAGCGAGATGTGTACCAGTGATCCTACTCAAATCGCTCTTTAACTGATCAATTAAAAATGATCTAAATTATACAACTACCTGCTAATGTTCAAATTACCTGATTTTGTAATTTGCATTAAAGCAGATTCAATAATGTTCCTATTGAAAATGATTTTATAATTAATTATTAAAGAAGCCCTCTTTCAATCAAGTTGATGAGAACTTTCTGACAAATGAACGAACAAATCATTAGACAATTGGTCATGTATTAGAGAGTATTTATGTTTCGAAATTCAAAATTTTGGCAAACATTTAAAGATTTGAAATTTAGAATTTCGCAACATAAATACTCATGGATAACTTTTTAAGGATGTCAAATCGCTTCGATGTCTTAGAAATCTGGATTAAATCAGCCTATGAGATGACATAATCCCAGTATTACTTCAGTCACCCCATCTCTAAAATCTCCATCCTGTCTCCATTTTAACGGAATTTAGAGACAAAACTAAGAAACCTTTCGTCGAGTTGTGTCATTAGCCGTTGACCTTGATAATCGCAACAAGTGAGTAGTTTGGGATAAACAAGATTACTTTTTGTGACCGCTAAATTACTTTAATCTAAGTGAGCTACTTTTCATCAGACTATAGGTAGCTAGCTAGAGAAGGTGTATTTATTTTCATCAAGATTCTGTTAACTTTCCAATGAAAACAGTTTAAGAAATACAGTATATCCTGGAATGAAAGATATAATTTATCTGTTGTGACATATGTTAATGGACATAAGGGATATAACTGTTTATTCAGTAAACGGAAAGATTTGTATTAACTCATCAGACAATATGTGATGAGAAACTATTCTGTATTCATGCAAAAGTTTAAATATATTCCAATCCATACAAGAAACTAAAAACTAATAGCATTTAGATAAAAACCAGGAAAAGTTCACTGGAAACATTCAAATTTTTTTTTTTTTTAAACAGAAATACATCGAAAAAAGCGTGATTCAAAATGCTACATTGCAACAAAATTGTGCTGGTTGTGCAGTTTTTTCACTGGTCAAATATTTTGTGACACACAGCGGTTGCAAGACCACGAGTGGTGACCCGCAAGCGGCAGAGGCCAGTGCCTGAAAGTCAGTCAGTCCGAGCGAGCAGGTGGACGAGTGCCTGTGTGTCGAGGGGTCGCCTGAACATGACCATCTGGTCAAAGGATAACCTACGTGAAAAGACCCGCTCGACTGTTTCCAACGCCGCGTTGTGAGGGACGTCGAGTACTCTCTACACCTCGGGCGTCGCACCTCAAACGGGTTTTCTTGTAAACTACAAATGATTTCAGATCAAAGGGCAAGAAGCACCCCATATATATATATATATATATAATTCATCTTGTAAAAAATATGAAAATGAAAAGATTATATATATGTATATATTACTGAAAACTCTACACCCCCAGAAGGATTCGAACCCAGATAGCCAGGAGCGCTATTTACCTTGGCGTACCTGGTACCTTAACCACTTGACCATATATATATATATATATATATATATATATATATATATATATATATATATATATATATATATATATATATATATCTTATTCTAATGATTTTGATTTCATTTTTAGCAAAACTAATTATTATTATAGATATATTAAGTTTAACATTTTAAAAGAAAATGTAATCATCATTTTAGCTATATTTTTGGACTTAATCCCATTAATCTTTGCCAGGATTAACGTTTTGTATATTTCCCGAATCCATTTTGGCAAATTACACCAGGCATTACCACCGACCGGGGAAGCCGCTACCAATATTCCTGTTATTGGTTACCGATACTCCCGGCTCTGGCAAACAGCTCGGCGTCTCACCTGATCAACGCAGAAATAAATATCCCAAAAGAGACGTGTGTGTGATTTTGCTATATAGTTTTGGTAGGGCGGTAAGGGCTATTATGAAAACATTTTACCGCTTGAATGAGTGAAACTTTATGTATATTTGTAAATGGAAAATGTTATCAAATATGTGTTTTTTGGGGGAATATACTCCTGGGAAGTAAAGAGAAATATATTTGCCATGTTATTGACAGAATTAGATAATACGTGAGAGAGAACCGTTGTAATTCCCGCAAGGCGAATCTGGGAGGTCGTCTGAAGTACTTTATATACAAGCTGCTTAGTATTTTTGGTTTTAAGCTGTAAGGTGTCAGGAATGTTACACTTGATACTGCTGTATTCTGTGTTTCAAGCTGTAAGGTGCCTGCAGTGAATTACGCGCATCTGTGAGGTGTAACTGGCAGTTGTGGCAAAGGTCTCAGGAGTTGACTCATCTAGAAATGTTTCCAACACAACAACCACTTCAAGACGACGAGTGTTCACAAAACTGTGTGTGAGATGGTTTATGTATAGGTGGTATGATTGGTAACGAGACAGTCTCTCAAACTCTGTCTCTCTCTCTCTCTCTCTCTCTCTCTCTCTCTCTCTCTCTCTCTCTCTCTCTCTCTCTCTCTCTCTCTCTCTCTCTCTCTCTCTCTCAGGGCTTACACAACAAGACAACATAGGCACACGGGATTTAATGCAGGAGTTGCTCTTCCGGGACTAATTATGTTTGCACTCCTAATTATATAGAAACTGTTCCTAATTATTTATAATCGGTTTCCTGCGACAGAAGTTGGCCTCAACTTACGTTAAGCCCTAACTCTGGCGCGGGGAAGGAAGCTTGGGTCTTTGTCTCCTTCTTGATCAGCTTGAGTCTGTGTTTTCTCCTTGATCAGACTTGGCTCTAAAGAATTGTCCCAGTTGCAAGAGCTCATATGGTTCATCATAACTTTCTTTTAAGACCCTGGCAAATACTTATGAGGTTCTTGGGATTTGTTGAATCATAATGGGATGCACCGGACCTTAAGGGAGTTTGTTGGGTTTTAACTGGATTTGATGGACCTTAAGGGGTATATGTTGGACGTTAATGGGATTTATTGAGCATTAACTCCTCGTTTCTATACCATCAGAATTATTGTATTGATATCGAAACACATCAATATTATTGTATAGATCTCTTTATAGACCAAACTTCCATCACCTTCTACAACCAGATTTCATCAAATTGCAAAATAGTTATTGAGTCAAACAGGAGCGTATATATGGGCTGGAATATAGTGAGAGCTATATTAACTTTGTCCATATAGATGCAGGCGAGGAGTCATAATAACGTGGCTCAAGTATGTTGACCAGACCACACACTAGAAGGTGAAGGGACGACGACGTTTCGGTCCGTCCTGGACCATTCTCAAGTCGATTCTGATTATTCCATATAGATGATTAATGTAGGTATTATTGTCTATACACATAGAAGGTCACTAGAGATGACCAGGCCATGGAGATGAAACAGGAAGCTGTAACTCTAACGATATTCTCTGGCTCTGTAAATGGGATTAGGACAGTTATCATCTAGGCAGGTCATCCAGGAAGCATCATCATGAAAGGGATGACCAAGCCACGGAGATAAGGAAGAAAGCTAGAGGTCTCAAGTGTAAACACACACAGGACTCGGGTGAAGGAAACACTAAGGACGGGTGCACGAGGACGACCTCAAGGTAGTCCTCGTCAAAATTTATTTACCGATTCTTTGGCACATTTATTTACAGAGATACAGCACGGAGCAGGAATTATTTTTCCGGTAAATCATTTCAGCAATTGAACAGTCACGTGATTATTGCGACAATTGCATCATCGCTATAATGTTAATTTATATATATGTTTTACGCTAATTTCTTGTTGACACTCTGAAGGAGCTTTGCCATAGTGTGTTACCATATATCCGTATAACTTGAAAATAATGTTTATTTTTACTAAAGAAGTAATAATTAATAACTGAAATATCAATTATAAAACGCTCTTTAGTTATTATTTTCCAGGATAAGGTCGATGTTTACAAAATCACAGGTCACGACTAGAGTCAAATCAGAGTATAAAAAAGATCGGAACGCGACAAAATAGAGCAGAACCCTACTTCAGCCTCCAAGATATCAACGTGGTCCTCTTGTCACTCCTCTCGTTAACATATATTACGAACTCGTCCACAGAACTGCAAATCTATAACAGTTTCAGTAGACATCTTTTGGTCACTATTTATAAAGGTAATTTTGATCAAGCTTCGACATTGCCACGTAATGAAGTTCTCTCTCTCTCTTTCTGTCTCTCTCTCTCCTTTATCTTTCCCATTAAAACTTATAAAATACTTTCAGAGGGCGTAGACTGGCGGGACTGCCTCGACGCTGCGACCTTCCAAACCTCGAAGAACTTAGAGTCGTGAGGACTAGTCAACTGGCTGATGACTTTCCTCCACGGCGCCTCTCTCTTCTTGCTCCCTTCTTCGGCACCATCGACTTCGGTGTTTCCTGCTTCTCTTGATCCTCCTTCTCCTATTTCGCTCCCTCTCTTTACTCCTCTGTTGCCATTCATGGTCTCTTTGTCTCCGTTGGTCGACGCGTCTACTGCCGAAGGAGCAGCAGAAGGCCTTCCTTTTCTGCTGAGGGAGAACCTGGAATGGGTCACTGTGGCTTCAGGTTTCACCGCAGGAGCAGCAGGAGTCGCAGTGGGTGCCATCATGCAGCTGCTCTGATACATTTCGTTCTGTAAAGACCAAATGTAAATTATGCAATCGCAGACATACAAGGTTATTCATTGGAGAGTCTTTATGAACTTATTCAACCTCTCATGCCCGAGGGCATTCGGGTTATGTGGTCAAATATTTCGTCTAGTCCAAGTTTTGTCCACTGAATATGGAGCCTGGACGGTACACAGGACTCACTTTAAATCCTTTCCAGAGACAAAGAAACAGAGACACAATGACAGAAGTTGGGCTAGAGAGGGACAGACAGTAGATTGATGGATGGATAGATTGACGGATTGAGAGGATGAATAGATGAATAGATAGAGGGCTAGATTGATAGATGGATGGACATATGACCAGATATATGGATACATAGATATATGCTTGAATAGACTGTTAGAGATATGGATAATTTAGGAATGAATATATGGATAGATTCAAGAAGGGATAGTTCGACAGATGGATAGTCATAGCTAGACAAATGAGTAGATATGTGGATGGATAAATAGATGGATAACTGGTTGGACAGACGGGCAGATAGAAGGATAGAGGGATGGATAAATATATAGATTAGTAAATGAATAGATGGATGTATAGATAGATGGATAAATGATAAGACAGAGGGATAGATAGATTGTATAGACATATAAAAATGGATATGTAATGGATATAAAGTTGGATGGATAAATGTCTAGATGGACATA
>NC_091181.1:39543350-39610850 GCF_040958095.1 Procambarus clarkii
AAGATAGCCAACCAGAGAGTGTAGGTAGAGAGCAGGATAGCCAACCAGGGAGTGTAGGTGGAGAGCAGGATAGCCAACCAAAGAGTGTAGGTGTAGAGCAGGATAGCCAACCAGGGAGTGTAGCTGGAGAGCAGGATAACCAACCAGAGAGTGTAGGTAGAGAGCAGGATAGCCAACCAGAGAGTGTAGGTGTAGAGCAGGATAGCCAAGCAGGGAGTGTAGGTAGAGAGCAGGATAGCCAACCAGAGAGTGTAGGTAGAGAGCAGGATAGCCTGAGTGTGAAGGATAACAGTGAGAGGAGGGGCCCCACCATGAACACCTCGGCCTGGTAACACTAGCACGTCGCTGCCACTCCCGCCTTTGCTGACAGCCTCATAATAATATTTGTTGGCGTTCCTGCTCTGGCCGTGCCCAGGTGGCTCGCATATTGATCCTGTGAGGTGAGGCGCTGTGAGGAAGTGAGGGAGGTGTGAGGGGAGGCACTGTAAGGTGAGGCACTGTGAGGGGAGGCACTGTGAGGTTCTTCCAGATGGGTGTTTATTGGGGAAGTGTGGCGCTGTGTATCTATAATATATTCCAGTGTTCTGTTTCCCTTACTCCGTACATTTACACATCGATTTATTAGTTTAGATATACTACTAATGTTGTCTCTCTGATTATTCGTTACTGTATAATTTTGTCCAGATGATTTCTCGTAACTAATTTAATTTTTTAGACTCCAAACTCCTGAAATATTTATAATTGAATTGCAAGTTGTTCTGGAGTAATTTTTCAGTCTTCTGTTTTGTCCTAGCACTATTTTGTCCTAGCCCTATTTTGTCCTAGCGCTATTTTGTCCTAGCCCTATTTTGTCCTAGACCTATTTTGTCCTAGCCCTATTTTGTCCTAGCCCTATTTTGTCCTAGCCCTATTTTGTCCTAGCTCTATTTACGAATAGTGTACAAATTTCAAAATATTGTTCAATATCTCTAAGTTTGGTGGAAGTATATTAAAACTGTTCGTGATCAAGTTGAGAGCGCTTGGCTAAGAAGTCCAGTCTAGTGTGATCAAGATTATTTCATTGCTTCAATATTTTCTCAACGATACATCAAGGTAGTGTGAATTAATTGTGGCTTCTCAGGAGTATAGGGTAGGAAACATGCCTGGCTGCCCGGAGTGTGAGAGGGTATCGTGTAAGCCCAGCAGTGTGAGGTAATAACTATGTGCCTTCTAAACCCAAAGAAATTTCAATAGCATCCCTGGTTGTGGTACTTTTAGGTTCGTTATGAGAGTTATTCGTTATTCGTTCGTTATTCGTTATTGGCGTAAGAGGTAGTGAGTGCCTCTGGGAAGTCCAGAGATGTGAACTCAGTCCCACCACATAATATGAGCTGGGAAAGTAAGCAATAACTTCACGTACTCATTTGTTTTGGGGAAATAATATATGCATTATTAATTTTTTTATATTAGGGGTACCACCTCTGGTGCAATTGCAGGGACCCACATCCTCGAAGAAGAAAACAAAGAGCATTCAGAGAAGATCTTGTGGATTCTCACTGAATACTTTATTAATTAGTTAATCATTTGAGTAATTATATCTGTGATCTACTACCATACAAGCGGCCTTACCTGTGACATCAGGTTTGTTGAGCTTGAGGAGTCCTTCCTCTCTGTTGCGAAGAGTGTGGGAGTCTCGCCTGCCCCTGGCCCACCACACGCCCACCACCACGCCCATCACCGCTACCACCACGCCACCCACCACGCCCATCACCCACATGAGAGGCTGAGGCTCCGGTCGGGACGGCAGACCTGCGTGGGTTAATGGGTGAGTGCTATTAAAAAAAATGGGGGTTTTATGTGCAGGCGATGAGTCACAATAACGTGGCTAAAGTATGATGACTAGACCACACACTGGAATATGAAGGGACGACGACGTTTCGGTCCGTCCTGGACCATTCTCAAGTCAACAATCGACTTGAGAATGGTCCAAGACGGACCGAAACGTCGTCGTCCCTTCATATTCTAGTGTGTGGTCTGGTCATCATGGGGGTTTCATCATGCTTCTTAGGATAACGGAGGCTCTGTATGGTTAGTCATGGGTGGCTTCGTTGAAGGCTGTGTTTGTGTGAAGGCTTTGAACGCACGGGAGAACTTGTGAATACAATGATGTATGAATGCAAGTTCATGAAGATGTGAATGAGTTTCCAGGCGATCAGACAACGTCTAATATACGTGGGACAGATGGAAAGCTTTTTAGGAAGTTTATGAAGTACTGAATTGAGTCTTTCTGAAATATTTAGGCTGGCGTTTGATCTGCCACAAGAGCTAAGAGTCCGAACAGAAGAGACACTCCCCACAGGACTGCCTCACTGACACGGAAATTAAACCAGAAGTTGTAAAAAATTCTTGAAGGATATGAATTTGATGAGAGGCACGGGCTTAGATAACATATACCTGTGGCTACTGAAAGAGGCAGTAGAAGCACCCATTAGACGCCTTTCTATGGTACTTAAAGCCTCACTGGGACCGATCAGACTTCAGCAAAATGTTATGGTGATTCCACTATACCTGAGAGGATGAAGGTAAGACCCACACATCTACAGACTTGAATCAGCAACAAGCATTGCAGCCACGTTGATAATGAGACTGATCCGATGTGGGTACTTGCAACACTTATAATAACTAATTTTTGTTTCTAGACAAAATCATGAAATTAGAGAAAGAGAATCCTTTTGATGAACTAATTGCAAGTTTGCAACAACATGGCGGATGTTAAACAAGAGACAAAGGTATAGATAGCATCTTCAGCGATAATCAGAAGACATCTGACAGCAGCCTACATAAGAAATGGCTACTCCAGTTACATATGTAGGCTGGTACACATGGATGAGAGACAAGCTGGCTGACAGGGCATGTCTGAGAAAGCAAACTATTTCAAGGAGATGGGAGACAGCAGAAGAAAACGTAATATAGAATATTGATAATATTCTATATTACTTTTTTAATATTCAATATAGGGTAATATTGAAGTGAACAATAATTCGGCAATGGACCGAACATACATTATTTCTTGCATAAGTTTGACCGAGAAAATCTTGCATATCTTGCATAAGTTTGACCGAGAAAATCTTGCATATCTTGCATAAGTTTGACCGAGAAAATCTTGCATATCTTGCATAAGTTTGACCGAGAAAATCTTGCATATCTTGCATAAGTTTGACCGAGAAAATCTTGCATATCTTGCATAAGATTGACCGAGAAAATCTTGCATATCTTGCATAAGTTTGACCGAGAAAATCTTGCATACCTTGCATAAGTTTGACCGAGAAAATCTTGCATATCTTGCATAAGTTTGACCGAGAAAATCTTGCATATCTTGCATAAGTTTGACCGAGAAAATCTTGCATATCTTGCATAAGTTTGACCGAGAAAATCTTGCATATCTTGCATAAGTTTGACCGAAAAAATCTTGCATATCTTGCATAAGTTTGACCGAGAAAATCTTGCATATCTTGCATAAGTTTGACCGAGAAAATCTTGCATATCTTGCATAAGTTTGACCGAGAAAATCTTGCATATCTTGCATAACCTGGCCGAAGGGAAGGGAACTCTCGGGAGAAAGCACCGAGCCATTACGACTGTATATCACTTGGAAGGGATCAGGATGAGGATTTGGGATGGGAACGGAGGGAAGGATTAGTGGCCAACCACTTGGTCGGTCGAGGATTGAAGTGAGGGAGAGACACTTTTCAATGACGAACAATATATAATATGAGAAAAACATTGCATCATATACAATGAATAATTCGATTAACAAGAGACTGATTAGGTAACGAAATAAAAAGATTACAAATTATCAGACAATATGACAATCACGATACATAATATACCTTAGCATTTCCCAGTCAAGCGTAGCGGTCAATTGTGTTAAATCTGAAACCCAAGGATTACAGTCCAACGAAGCACAATGCTGTAATCTGTTACAGCATGGTGGAATATCTTACCAGAAATCGCAATCAATGACAAAATATTTGTTATTGAAAAAATTTAAAGTTGGCAAACTAAAAAATAATTCCCAATAGGCTATTTATAAATGAAAAGCAAAGAGCTTCCCTAACATATATCCTTATAAACATCCAGTATTGTATTACTCTTTGAGTCATTAGTGTATACGTAAACACACATGTAAAACTAAAAAAAATGTATAAATGGAGCGATAAAGATAAATGCTGTTAAATAGAGAGAGATAGACAACTAGAAGCACAGTAAACGCCTAGAGCAATGGCGAGGATTCTCCGATTTACCAAAGCCAATATATCGCTGGAGCAAAAGCATGAATATTCGAGAAGGAGATCCCTCCACGGGCCGGCGCAAGGCAGCAGGAGGAACGTGTGATTACACACGAGTTTATTCCTAATGTGTGTGTGGGAAGTCAGGTCTCCCTGTGGTACCTGGTGGCGTGGGGTGGGGGGAGAGAATGAGAGATGTATATATAGAGAGAATGAGAGATAACGAGTGACAGAGAGAGATAGGGGCACACTATCAAGATCAACAGTAACAATATACATCTCACATGCATCTAGATTTATAATACAAATATACAAAGAAAAAAGGGCCAATTTAAAACAGGTAAATTACAAATTAAAAATATGTTATTTTTGTCATGACAACTGATGCAGCGGTGAGTAGATTATACTATACATATGACTGTCGCTCCACTTATGTCAGCTGTGTGTGACAGTTGTGTGACAGTTGTGTGTGTGATGGACACTGACAGTCTCCCTCAAGATCCACCTCACATGGTCACTGTATTAAACGTTCCCTTGTCACTGTAACACTATTCTCGACGTGTGTGTGTGTGTGTGTGTGTGTGTGTGTGTGTGTGTGTGTGTGTGTGTGTGTGTGTGTGTGTGTGTGTGTGTGCGTGTGTGTGTGTGTATGTGCATGTGTGTGTATGTGCATGTGTGTGTATACTCACATGTTTGTGTGTGCGTGTGTGTAAGTATTTGGTCAAAAGAACATGTCCAGGCAGAACATGTTCTTCTATATATATATATATATATCGTCCCTCAGAACATTTAAAGAAGAACACACGAACAAGCAGCAAAAATTTAGAAAGCATATGAGAAGTTGAGATTTTTTCTAAAGTGGATACGTAAATATTTAGAAAATTCCTCCATGTGCAATAGTTTATAGAATTTTCAGAATGTAAGCAAACGCAATATTCTGAGTTTGTGAGCTGCTGACAAACAGAGATGGACGCGTTTAGGTTTGCCAAGATACAAAAATATTTGGCTTAGCGAGCTCGCTTTTGCAATGTTGCTATTGATATGCAGTTGATGCTGCTGAGGGGTGTTGACACACAGTAAGACTTGTCAAGAATATCTGACAATAAGTGAAAATAGGGTTTTCAATAGATCAAATATGATTTGGAACAGTACTGACTAGTGTCGTGTAATTAGTTAAAAAGACCATCACATGTTGTTTTCTTCCCTTTAAGTCCTGCAACACACTGCTCCTACAAAAGTCCGAGTGTTACATGGTCGTCAGACGTGCTAACACAAAGAAATGCAAAGAAATTCTCACAATCGACTTGAGAATGGTCCAGGACGAACCGAAACGTCGTCGTCCCTTCTCTAGTGTGTGGTCTGGTCAACAAAGAAATACAGGTCATCATACTCAAGAGCTTCTGCGTTCAAATGATTGGAGGAGTCTGAGAAAATATGAGTTTCTAGCTTTAATGTTTTCTCATCTGTCTGCTGAACTGTGAATAATACTGCCTTCTTCACTGTTCATACACTTACATCCACTGGCATATGCACTTACACGATCATGTGTAAACACTCACATAGTGTACATCCCGTCCTCTTACATAGTAAACATTTAAACGTCAAAATCCCGAACGGACAAATAATGGGGTACTATATAATGGAGGTACTATAAAGTAATGCAGCTTACAAACATTCACGTTTTCTATGAGTGATAATTTGCTTAGTCAGGATCATTTTAGCACACTATTTTCTGTCCGTTGTGGCAACTCAAGAAGACTGGCTGGCTATGTACACATACCACAATGCATACAGTGGTTCAGTGGTTGACTTATCAACCATGTTAACCAGAGTTCTTGGGTTCGAGTCCCATCACCTCGTGCAATAATTGTGCAACTGGATACTAACAGCGTTGCAGAGCTTATTATAGTAAACAACAACATGGCGCTGAATGACCTGAACGGCTTGGCTGTAAGTCCTTAAGTCACTACTAAATTAACGCGCGATACATGACGTGGTAACTGTGCTGTAACGATGGGGAACTACCCCTTAAAATATCCAGAGCGCCTCCTTAAACCTTCACATTGATTCGACTCACGTCGATCACTACCTTTTAGTGTTGATAACGGCGGACATCTTGCGAGAGCAACCAGTCAACTTGCCGCAGGTGTAAGGCGCATTATAAGCTCAATTAACGACACCTGTCAAGCTGGAGGAGACGCTGTTGGACAGTTACCACCACCAGAGGAGGTGATTTAGTTCACTCCTCTTTCTTTTGTCTCATTTCATGGAACATTATCTCACAGAAATGGTCTCTAAGGTACTCCTAATAATATTAAATATCTCCTCAGTGATCTTTATATTTATTTAAACGTGTCCTGCAAGCGTTCTTAACTCGTGTTTCAGACAACTGTATCAGACCAAATATGTAGCCACCTTACGTGTACATAACTACACGTAAGGCTACATAACAACTTACATGGTAAACTTGAGCCACTGAATGGAACTAATAAAGGCGAGGGGCCAGATTCACGAAAAAGTTATTCAAGTACTTACGAACGTGTACATCTTTCCTCAATCTTTGACGGCTTTGGTTACATTTATTAAACAGTTTATAACCATGAAAACTTCCCAATCAACTATTGTTATTGTTATAAACAGCCTCCTGGTGCTTCGAAACTCATAAACTGTTTAATAATTGTAAACTAAGCTGCCAAAGACTGAGAAAAGATGCACAGGTTCGTAAGTGCTTGTGTAACTGCTTCGTGAATCTAGCCCGAGGAAGGCATCCACAGATCGTCACTTTAAATAAGCGGTATATTTATTATGTCCGTCTAAGGGGATCCCCACAGGCTTCCTACACCCTTTATATTCAGACCAAAACATTTAATTCGCATTTCACACGTGAACATCACAAAATGGTAACGAGATACAGTAGTTTAAATATTGCATGTCGGGGCGGCTGTGTGCTCAGGTCTGGCCAACCTGTCCCAACACTGGACACTGTGCTGTATAGTGTATAGTGTATCGTGTATAGTGTATAGTGTATAGTGTGGGAGCGCTGCTGGCGCCCTCCACACACACGAGATCTCACTTTACACTTACATTAGCAAATACATACATACATACATACATACATACATACATACATACATACATACATACATACATACATTCATACATACATACATACATTCATACATACATACATACATACATACATACATACATACATACATACATACATACATACATACATACGTACGTACGTACATACATACATACGTACGTACATACATATATATATACATATACTGTTTTCTTTCATATTTTCCTAACAGCTTATGACTCTCCCTAACGTCGGGGAGAAGGCAGCGAAAACGGTTTGGCTGGAGTTTTACTCTGCTTTATTTTGTATGAAGGTAATGGGAATAAATTGCAATAAATTTAGGCGATAATTTTTGCACAAAAGTGGAAATTGGACACGAAACTGAACCACTAATGACTGTTACTGCAACATTTTTGTCTCTTTACTGTATGATACAATTTGTTTTTCAAATATATGCAAATACATTTAGTGAACTATATATATATATATATATATATATATATATATATATATATATATATATATATATATATATATATATATATATATATATATATATATATATATATATATATATCACAATGGCGTGATATATCAATAAAAATCATTTTGAGGCAATGAAGTGGATTGAAGTCGCGTTCTGGTTGTTATGAAGTCAAATACATTTTTTTTTGTTGGGTAATTCTCATCTCCAACATGATTCTCATGTTGTGAATGAGAATGATCCCGTCTTGCAGTGTTGTATGTCTGTATAATTGCAAACCGAATGAATGGCCTCCCATTCATCCTCCCTTCCATTCTCTCTCACTACGATTCTCTCTACCTTCCTACCTCATACTCTCCATTCTACCTCTTCCCCTTCCTCCTGTTCTCCTTCCTATTCTCTTTCTCTCAGTGGTAAGAGATAAGTAACGTTGAAGCAAGAGTATCGTCATGAATTAACGTTATATTCTACCTTCAATCCTTCCTACTCTCTCTCCTTATCTCCCAGTCTCTCTCAAAGTCTCTTTCGCTCCCATTCTCCCTATTCCTATCTCTCCCGTTATCTTTCCTTCCCCTCCCTTCTGTTCTCTCTCCCTTTATCTCTCCCATTCTCTGCCGGTAGGTAAAACAGGCTCAAATAACATTCAATCAATGTCGATACCCACCCAATAATTCTGGTATAAACACTTTATTGACAGTCAAACCCACATTTCAGACTTCATTGTAATCGTTAGTTGTCGCAATAGGAGCCAGTTCTACTGAAAGGAGGCATGAGAGGTCGACCCCCAACCCCAACCCCTACTATAATAAACACGATGCATTCACAGTTTATCATGGAAAGTTACTTGAAGCTAACTGAAGCCAACTGACCTACACTATCGGACACTCAAACGAACAGAGAGGCAGACAATTTATCTCATAGATTAGAATTTAACAACTCATTTTGAGTATTCAAAGCAGGAAAGGCGTACGTTGTGGTGGTTAATCTACTGCTCGCTACCTTTATTTTGTAAAATAAAAAGCTGATTCTTCAAATGAGAACATTAGAGAAAGTTGAATGCTTCCAAATAAGGAAAAGGCATAAATTTTTAATATTAAACTAAAAATTAAATATTTTCATATTGAAATTAACAATTTTCAAAATTAAATATTTTCATATTAATTAAAAATAATTATTATTAAAAATATTTAAATAAAATATTATTAAAAATAATATTAGAAAAATAAAATTTATGTTTCAGAAACGGCGAATAAAAAGTGCAATCTGGCAACACCATTAATGCCATTGGTCACCACTTTCTCAAATTATTGAGATTTTGTCGATTTTTCATATATAAGTTTCCTCTTAACAAGTAAAAGTTAAAAAGTTTAAATATAAAAATGTAATTTAAAGAAAATTACGTAAACAGATTTTAGAATAACAAAAGTCTTATACAGATTTACGTTATTTAAATGAACAAATCCCTAAGGGCCGTGACAAGGATTCGAACCTGCGTCCGGGAGCATCCCAGACACTGCCTTAATCGACTGAGCTACGACAGGGTTAAAAGAGTAAAAGACCTCTTTTTACCCTGTCGTGGCTCAGTCGATTAAGGCAGTGTCTGGGATGCTCCCGGACGCAGGTTCGAATCCTCGTCACGGCCCTTGTGGATTTGTTCATTTGATGCATCACGTTAGTGTGTTCTCTGTGTGTTACGTTATTTAACTTTGGACAAGAATTCTTCACTCCAGGTAAACCAAAATACGACACATCATGTAAGTATAATGCTCAGAATGACACAAGAAGAGCATAATCAGAATATCTTAAATAATTACGAAAATGAAAACTAGCAACTTAAGAATTTAGAATGGTTCGCATATGATAAAACCGAAAGTAAATACTATAATTAAATACTCTTTATTCTCTTCTCCGAGTCCATGGGTCCCTAGAGCTGCACCAGAGGTGGAACCCCCTGTGTTGTTAACTCAAATATATGAAAGAGCGGTGGAGGAAAGAGAAAAATAACCCGAATTTATGTGCTGAAATTGCAAGTGCTGAAGAAACAACAGGAGTACCTATGTGGGGACAGTCATGGCTGGCATGACAGTTCATTTTGAGATGACAGTCAAGGCTGGGATGACAGTCGAGGCTGGGATGAGTGTCCAAGCTATTGATGTCACTTCCGGCTGGTATGGCAGGCCAGGCTAGAATGACAGTTCAGGGTGGAATGTCAATCCAGGCTGGCATGACACTGGAGGCTGATATACAAGCTAGGCTCTGACAAGAGCGTCAGCTAGGGTGACAGTCTAGGTATAATGACTCTACAGGCTGAGACTGACAAATGAAGGTTCAGTTTGACATGATAGGATTGAAGTCCAATCAACTGAGATATAGTTTCTGGCAAAGTTGACAGCTCTGGATGAAATGACAGGTACAGGCATGGATGAAAGATTCAGGAGATGAAAGTTAAGGCTGTTCCTGGTGCCGCCGCCTTAACGAGCCTCCTCCTGCTCTTAAGAGTTGTACTTACATCTTATTGACATGTCAGGCAACTCTAGGTAAGTTTTAGTTTAAGTTAGATAGTGAGTGGATGTGTATTTTATGTGTAATTTCTATATTTGTGAAATTTTTGGGATAGACAAGTGCATATTATTTCTTACTAGATGGGATAGTCAGGGTTGCTTGCGTCGACCTTGTGCCCAGACCTCTCCCACACACCCTTACACGTTCTCTCCCCCACCCCCCACACACACACCCTCCCCCCCACCTTTCCCTTCTCACATTCTCCCTCCATATCTTCTCCAACACGCATACTCTCGCCCTCTCACTCGCCAACACACCCTCCCCATCTTTCCCACACATATCCTCCCTGTTTCCTGGGTATGTGCTCCCCCCCCCCCCACACACACACAACCTTCCCATCTCCCTTCCCACACATCCTCCATGTCTTCCCCTTCCACCACCGCCACTGGAATAATTTTCACGACCAAAAAAAGATGTTTCCAGACTGTAAATATGTCATCTGAACATTCGCTTTTAATGTGAATATCTGAATACACAAATATTTAAATAAATGCTAAACTATGTAGGCCTTTCGTTGCATCGGACCTCGTGTAGGGGGGCGGGCGGGGGGCGCTTTCTCTTGTAGGGTGTCACAAGGGCTGACCTCTGGATGGGATGCCAGGCAATCACCAGGCACAGCTCCCTGAGTCCAATCCCAAGGGTCCGGCTACTAAACTTTGACAGACAGACAGACAGACAGACAGACAGACAGACAGACAGACAGACAGATTCGATGGAGTACACGGCGGTGCCCGGGTCAAGTCAGGCACCCCAGATCTGGCTCTCTCTGTGTCTCAGTGATTTTCTGACTGTCATCCTGTGGTTTGCCTCCCGCTCTCTGTGTCTGTCTGTCTGTCTGAATTGTTTTTTTTCTTTCTCACTCTCTTTTTCTTTGCTCTTTATATCTCTCTTCCTTCCTCTCTTCTTCTTTTGCAATCTTTCTCTCTCTCCCTCTCTCTCTCTCTCTCTCTCTCTCTCTCTCTCTCTCTCTCTCTCTCTCTCTCTCTCTCTCTCTCTCTCTCTATCTCTATCTCTCTCTCTCAATTTCCATCTCTTCCCTCTGGCACACCTCTCTCTCTGTATGACAGAGAAACAGACAAACAGAAATATGTGTTTGAGTGTCCATAGAATACTCAACCATCATATTTCTCTGCTGTCATCGATAATATTGGTTCAACGTTACTAGAGAATATTTTACCCACTACCAGAGAGAGAATGGGAGTATATAAGGAAAGGAAAACGGAAATGGAGTTAAAGAGAATGGGAGGGAAGGACCACGAAATGACAGATGACAGTCAAGGCAGAGCTGACAGTCCAGTCTGAGATAACAGTCCATGTTGAAGATAATACTTTAGGCTCAGATAATAGCCTAGGCTGAGATATGGTGGGATACCAATTCAGATTTTATGGTCAAAATTCAGATTGAAATGATCTTTAAGGTTATGACAGCCATTCAGTCTGGGAGGAGCAGACTGGGATAGGATGACAGACCAAGTTTGGATGACAGTCTATGCCGGGATGTCTGTAAATTCTTCTCTCTGTTTTACTCTCTCTTCCTCTCTATCTCTTAAACTCTCCCCTACGCTCTCTGTGCCAGTTGGTGTGGGGGCTTTCTCTCGTTTAGTTGATTAAGCGTTCCCTTCTCTCTGTTATATTTCCTCTCTACCCTTTCATTTCCTCGCCCCTATCAGTCTTCTTGACCCTGTTCCCACTTTGTAAGATATTTATTTCTTCAGTATAAATACAATTAAGTTTCATGGTTTCGCAATTCCTCAGTCACTACAACAGCACAGTGATGGAAGTTGCTGGAGCATGATGAGCTCAAAGCCTGTCTTGCCGTCTCCCTTCCTTGAGGTTATCTTGATATGATTTCGGGGCTTTTTAGTGTCCCCGCGGCCCGATCCTCGACCAGGCCTCCACCCCCGGGAAGCAACCCCAGACAGCTGACTAACACCCAGGCACCTATTTTACTGCTAGGTAACAAGGGCATAGGGTGAAAGAAACTCTGTCCATTGTTTCTCTCAGGCGCCTGGGATCGAACCCAGGACCACAGAATCACAAGACCAGCGTGCTGTCCGCTAGGCCGACCGGATCCCCTTTGCTTGAGAGACAGCATTAAAGACACTTGTAGTCTCTCTCTCTCTTGCAGCATCTTGGTGCCTCTGTCTCTTTCTCAGCATCAAGCAGCGTCTGTGTGGATGTTGTTAATAATTCTCGTATGTGGCAGGACGCTCAGCACGACGTACGGGCTCACCATAGCCCGTGCTACTTAGAACTTGTTCCGAGTAGCTGAATCTATAACAACAACAACAGCACGACGTCATTTTAAGGGAATGTTTGGGAATGTTCTTCCCCGCCTTATACAATAATTGTTATGTTTTTCATATACATGACCTCCAATATTCTCACCTCCACCCACTGAGTCACCTTTACAATTTCAAGGAAATCCTCGAATAAGCAAACAAAGATGTATCCAACGATCCTTCTGGATCAGTCCTGTTGACCAGACCACACACTAGAAGTTGAAGGGACGACGACGTTTCGGTCCGTCCTGGACCATTCTCAAGTCGCCTGCATAAGGATCAGTCCTGTTAATTAGTTAGCTCTTCCCTCTGGTGAATGATTATCTTACAGCTGGGTAGTGGGGCTATCACCAACTGGTACTGATCAACTACTGAATAAAACTGAATACTGAATAACCGTCAACACACTTTCTAGTGTGTGGTCTGGTCAACAGTTGGTACTCAGGGGAACACTAGCTCTTCTCAGCAACCACACACGAACCTGTAATGTTATAAAATGAACAAATCCACAAGGGCCGTGACGAGGATTCGAAGCTGCGTCCGGGAGCATCCCAGACACTGCCTTAATCGACTGAGCTACGACATGGTAAAAGAGTTGAAACCGAAGTTCTACTGAACTTACTGGATCCCGTAGCCTCTCCGAGGTACAAACCAGGGTTTTACACAACTCTCCCCTGCACTCTGTAATGTTATACATAACAAAAATATTCTTCCTTCACAAACAACTAAAAAAATAACTTTAATAAAACTCTATCATAAACTCTTTACATACCTCTCCTGGTGGTATCTCCCAGTACTGCCAAGTGGACTCCCCCGCTTCTGGGCGAAGCCACTCTCAAATTCCCTTCACATTATCAAGTTTCAGTCAGTTGAACACCAGCCACCATCGAGTCAGCATGTCTCGCTCTCGCCTCCATCATGCATCTCTCAGTTCCTCAATATTACTTCTTAGTTACCATAAACATGATTCATTAAGATCATTATAAATCAGCGAGCATTGCTTCTCCCTGTACATGGCAAACAAAATGTCCTTACCACAAAACTCCCGGTGCGACCACACTTGTTTCAACAAATGAAGGTGGTGTTTGGGGTCTGTTTTTCTCCAGGCTGTCCACAAATCCTCTCTCTTGACTGCCACTGTTTAATTTTCTCTTCTTGACTTGAACCGCTGTTATTTGCGTGTGTGGGTGAGACACAGGTGACAGGCTTGGTTCACCTCTGACACTGCCCTCAGATAGGACAAGCCTCTCCTAGGTTTACCACTGTGGATACTAGGCAGTCGTCCTCGCTGCCTAGTATCCACTGCCTTCAGAATATCGTTTCTGGCTCCAAATGACTCGAGGTTGACACCGGAAATGCCTTCTTGTACCTTACTGATCTTGTATCCGTCAGGTCACGGCACTATCTCCACTAAGGCACTTGAAACTACATCTTAAACTGAAGAGGCGACGAGTAGCGTGTGTCCTCTCCGACCCCACACTTGCAAGTGACGTCTTCACCAATCACAGAGCTTTTGCACACAACACGTCACGTCCTTGCTCCTCTCTCATTGGTCACTGATGACATCATCGAACTCCTTCCTACTTGGAGAATTCCCATGTCGTCGCCATCTTTTCCTACCCACCAAGAGTTACTTAGTAACACACAAAATGCCTCAAACAATGCCCCATCTTCCTCCTACAGCTGTGGTGTACTCTATTAGTTATGCTATACATCCTGATCAGGTCAACAATATGCTTGAGAGGGGAATAGCTCTCAAATTAGGCGCAATCTGGGTCATGAGGCTGTTAGAGGTTAACAACACTCTGTTAACAAGACCTTCGACCTCCCTTCTGAGGCGCCCCAACATCTGCATATAAGAATTTAAGCTTGTTTGTTTGTTTCACAAGACACACATGTCTGACGCCCCGGGCATGAAGAACATTCGTCTCAGGAACAGACTCCAGGAACGGTGCCGTGAGAAACTGACTCTCAAGTTAAGTTGGGTTTAAGGTCGATGGTAAACACGAGTCAAAAAGATCTTCTTGTCGTTCAAGGAAAGGTAAATTTTGCCAGATTTTATTTAATATATTACGTCCTAATATTACGTCTAATATTATGTTTGCGACTCCGAAATGATAAACATATGTGCAAACAGGACTGAGTAATCTATTGTGATATGCAAAATGGAGCTTTTTTTGTATAGGAATTTGTTTTGAATATCTGGAGTGTTGTGTCTTATAGTGTACTTAGAGTGTTGTGCTGTTGTGTCTTGTGTCTTGTGTTGTGTCGTGTTGAGACGTCATATACATGTCCCTCGCTCTCCAGCCTTGAGCTTACAGAAGTCCTGTGATCACCTATTTGTACTCACCTATTTGTGCTTGCAGGATCGAGCATTGGCTCTTGGATCCCGCCTTTCCAGCCATCGGTTGTTTACAGCAATGACTCCTGTCCTATTTCCCTATCATACCTAATTTTAAAAGTATGAATAGAGTTTGTTTCCACAACCTGTTCCCCCAAGTGCATTTCATTTTTCCACTACTCTCACGCTAAAAGAAAACTTCCTAACATCTCTGTGACTCATATGAGTTTCCAGTTTGGAAACTGAGTTTCCAGTTTCCTGTGATCACCTTTAGTAGCTGAGTGCTCAGTTGATGTTTTGTATATGACGATGTACTCTTTAACCCACTGCACAGAATGTGGCATAACAGGTCTCCGGCTCTGCCCACGGATGGCATAACCAAATGTATTAATGTTGCACACAATTGTCAGGTCTACCCTGGGAGAAACTAAAAGACAAATTTTGTCTGTCGTATTTTTTCTCCTATTTTCTCCTCCTCCAAGATCCCATTCACTCCAAACTGCCTCCCTCTTCTCCTAGACCCCCTTCTTCGTGCCCGCCTTCTCCCTTCTTCCCCTCCTCCCTCCTGGAAGCACATACTTCCTCCTACAAGTCCTTCAAACAGTCCTCACAACAACGTCTCTCGTGTAGGCCCTCCCAACTGCCTCTGAGTCCTTCCGAGGAAGGCAGAGACAGTTTGGAGTCATTCTGAGGAACGCAGAGACAGTTTGGAGTCATTCTGAGGAACGCAGAGACAGTTTGGAGTCATTCTGAGGAACTCAGAGACAGTTCGGAGTCCTTCCGAGGAACGTAGAGACAGTTTGGAGTCATTCCGAGGAACGCAGAGACAGTTTGGAGTCATTCCGAGGAAGGCAGAGACAGTTTGTAGTCATTCCGAGGAAGGCAGAGACAGTTTGGAGTCATTCTAAGGAACGCAGAGATAGTTTAAAGACATTCCGTCCTTCTCCTCTCTCCTTACTTCCATCCCCTTGCATTCCCAACTCACATCCACTGACCAGTGAAACACCCCATCCCTCCTCGCTCACACATCGCATCACCCTGCGCCTACTGAAAGAGTCATGCCTTTTACCCCCTTCATTCTGTTTCACCAAGTGGCGCCCATCCTCACCTCTTCCTTCAACGACGCTACTCAGCCATGCAGTCCCTACATACAGGGATGCATGATTTGTTCGTGCATAGTCCCTATCACTTCATGACTTCAAAGGGAAGTCTGTCCTGCCTCCGTTCACAAGAACTCTTCTGCATATTCTCCCTCTTCAATAGCCTCTTCCCTATCGCTCCAGGACCGTCAGCAGACTTCATTGATCCTTAAGTATGACTCCCAAGGGGGGCTTCAAGTCCCAGGGTAGCCCTAACTTCCAGAGGAGCCCTAACTTCCAGAGGTGCCCTAACTTCCAGAGGTGCCCTAACTTCCAGAGGTGCCCTAACTCTCAGAGGTGCCCCAACTCCCAGAAGTGCCCCAACCCCTATCAGTAACTCTTAACATTAACGTGTAGTTACCTAACGCATCATCTCCAATAGAGGCCCTCAATACCATCATAGATGTGCTGAATAAAGAGCCTCAAATTGTGCTAAAGTAATGTAGAAAAAATGACGAGGAAGGTAAAAATAGAGAATAGAATATAAGGATCCAGACGCAATAAGAAAAGTGGAAATAAAGCTAACTTGAATTATAACTAATGCGTGTTTCCCAATGAATAACTAACCCCAGATAATAGAAAATCTTCAGAAGTATCAACAAGATGTAGAGACTCAGGCTGTCGACAACTTGTGGCTTCTGACAAGGGAACTCCCGTGAACGATCTCCCGGATCGAGCGCCACGAGCCAAGCCTACATGCTGCCACAACGGCTTCTAACACGTCTTCATATATATATATATATATATATATATATATATATATATATATATATATATATATATATATATATATATATATATATATATATATATATGACATAAACGGTTTACTTCAGTTATAGCTGTATCTCCAAGCAATTTAGCTGTAACCAAGCGGAAACTAATTAGACTTGGCCACCTTCATAGTATCCACGTGATAGATTAGACTTAATTTGGTTTAGTTACGTTTAATTAGTCTTGATATAAGAAAGCCATGAATTCTTAACACAGCTAAGATTCGGAAAGTGAAACTCGAGCTGGAATGACCAGTGTCAATTCGTTGGTCGTCAAAATTCCAACCCGTTCTCGCACTTTCGTATAGTCAATATTGACTTATTAAATACGTGCATATGTGACATACTAAACATACTAGTTTACCTTGAAAAGCTTCATAGAAAACACCGACCTTACCTAACCTTCTTAGTATGTTGAAATAAGCATCATATTGCTTCGTAATTACAATTATTACTTAACCTATTATAGGTATAGATTAAGTAATAATTGTAATTACGAAGCAATAAGATGCTTATCTTAACATATCGTACCTAAGAAGGTTAGGTAAGGTCGGTGTTTTCTATGAAGCTTTTCAAGGTAAACTAGTATATTTAGTATGTCACATAGGCACGTATTTAATAAGTCAATATCGACTGTAAGAAAGTGCGAGAACGGGTTGCAAAATTCTGTCTTTTAAAGACAGGATTAAAATATCTCAGGTACCAGATATACATTAGTAGAGAAACACACAAATTCATCCATACACAAACACTCAGCCACACCCTTACCTCTCACCTTTCCTCTCACACTCGCAGCCAAGGAGCCAAACTCAGGACTTACTCAAGTGTGTCTCAAGCTCCCTGAGGGTGTGAAGGTGGAGCCGCTGCGGGAAAGACTTGCCGCGGGTGTTGAAGGCCACGACGGTGATGACGTACGTCTCGTCCTGACGCAGAGACGTCACATTGAAGTAGGGATGTTGTGACGTCCTGTTGAACACCAGCTCTCCTGACGACGCTACCCGGATCTGTGGAGCAGGAGGAGTAGGAGGAGAAGGAGTAGGAGTTATGAGTGAAGAGACAGGAGATTTAGGTGTGTGGAATAGGGCATGTGAAGGTCCAGGGATGAGGAATAGGGCATATGAAGGTCCAGGGATGAGGAATAGGGCATGTGAAGGTCCAGGGATGAGGAATAGGGCATGTGAAGGTCCAGGGATGAGGGTTAGGGGGCAGGGATGTGGAGCAAGAGGTATGGGTAAGTTAAGGGAGTTATTAGGCTTTAAATATTAACTACTAGGGACAGGGGTACCTGGTGGTATCCGGGTATATCTCTCTCTCTCTCTCTCTCTCTCTCTCTCTCTCTCTCTCTCTCTCTCTCTCTCTCTCTCTCTCTCTCTCTCTCTCTCTCTCTCTCTCTCTCTCTCTCTCTCTCTCTCTCTCTCCCCCCACTGATATTGCTGCACCCAACGACTCCTTTGAAGTCTGCACTGTGGGTTTAATTGTCAATAAAGTGTTACCAATAAATTATAAAGCTGTTATCGACTTTAAATTGTAAACCTTAGTTCAACGTTGTTTATGATGAGTCAACGTTACTCAAGTACGTCTCGTCCAGTGTGAGAGACGACGAGATGGGTAAGGGGAAAGGAAACGGGAGAGAAGGAGGGAAAAGGGAAGAGAGGGAAGAACGGAGAATGATAGGGGTGAGGGAAGAAGTATGGGAGGGAGGGACAGTGGAAGAAAGGGAGGAAGAATGGTAGGGATGGATTGAGAATGGGAGGGAGAACTGGAGAATAGGAAGGAGGAAGGGAAAGATGGGAGAATTGGAGGAAAGGAGACACAGACAGACAGACAGACAGAGACCCGGGACCACTAGGTACTCCATATATATATATATAAAAGAAAATGTACTAAGATAGATACTTGGGGGTATAACCTCACGCAACTTTTGCATGGTGACTGATGATTATATGTAGAGTGTCGTAGGGTAGTCAAAGACGGTCCCTCCTGTCCCCCCCTCTCCCCTCCCCCCACCCTTAAAGGGGAAGGGAGGATCGTTCATCACAAAGTCTGTGGTTGTGAACTGAGCTCCCATAACTTAGTTGAGTTTAGCATTGATTTAAATATTAGTGTATTGCAATAATGACATGCAAAATGATGATTCAGATGCTCAGGGGAGGATGCGCAGATTTGTGTAAGGATTAAGAAGATGTACTCACCTAGTTGTGCTTGCGGGGGTTGAGCTCTGGCTCTTTGGTCTCGCCTCTCAACCGAGGCGTGTGAAAGTGAAATTGGATACAGTGATTTGGCGAGAGAGAGAGGAAGGTGAATATTTGAGAGGGTGTGTGTGTGTGTGTTTGCGGAAGATCCAGTGGGCCTATTGTGGTGGGGAGGGGGTTTAGGGTTGTGTGTGTGTGTGGGGGGGGGACACCTGTAAGAGATCTATAATGTCGGGGGGGGAGAAGGTGTTTGGGAGGGGCCTGGGCACTGGGTCTACTCGGGGCATCGCCGAGTACCCAAATACCCCAAATATTCTAGAGTTGGTACCCTTCTGCACCTTCCTCTCTCACACCATCCCCCTATTTCACCCCCCCCCCCCCCCATCCTTTCTCCTAGTCTTCCTTCCCCCTCTTCTCCCTTCTGTACCTTTCTTCCCATACAACTCCTCTTCTTCCACTCTCCTTCCCTCTTCACCCTTTCTCCCTCTCCCACAGTCTTCACCTTTCTTCACTTTCTCTCCAACGTCTTCTCTTTCTCTAAAATCTCTTCCCTCTCTCCCCCTTCTCAACACCATATTTATCATTTATTATTTATCTTATAAATATTTACATTTATATTGTTCTTATTTACCAGCAATAAACTCAAATCACAGCGATACTGTTTCATTTATTATTGATACGTGGAATTTATCAACGATACAGTGGAATTTAACAGTGATTTAGTTTTATGTACTAGTGATACAATATTATTTACCAGTTATTCAGTCTCGTTTACCGGTGATACAGTCTCATGTACCTGTGAAACAATCTCATTTAGTTGTGATACAGTGTCATTTATTACTGATACAGTCGGGGTTACCAGTAATTCAATCACATTTACTCTTGATACAGTGGCATTTATCTGTAATACACTAATTTACTATTCATACGGTCTCATTTACAAGTGATAGATATAATATAACTAGATATATATATAACTGTATCATTTACTACTGATACAGTCACTCAAGAGCCCATGATTAATAAAGAACTGTCCCGGGAAACTCTTACAGATAAGAACACAAGAGTCTTAATGTTAAGAAAACAAACTTGGTAAGTCTTCCTAAATACACTTGATGATGATCGCAGTCTCAGTCTCAGGCTCAGAAAGGATCTTGTTCTCATGAACAAATCCACAAGGGCCGTGACGAGGATTCGAACCTGCGGCGAAGAGGGAGAACGGCCTATTGACATAGCTCGGATGCAAGGGGGAGTTGTGTAAAAGCCTGGTTTGTGCCTCGGAGAGGCTACGGGATCCAGTAAGTTCAGTAAAACTTCAGTTTCAACTCTTTTAACCCTGTCGTAGCTCAGTCGATTAAGGCAGTGTCTGGGATGCTCCCGGACGCAGGTTCGAATCCTCGTCACGGCCCTTGTGGATTTGTTCATTTGATGCATCACGTTAGTGTGATCTCTGTCTGTAAAGTCTTGTTCTCAGTCACGTGGAGAGAAAGGTTCTGATAGTGGTGGGAAAGGTTCTGAGGAACAAAGGGACGGATGTTTACAGATGGAAGAGGAAAAGTGGAAGGGTAGAAGGAGAGGGGAACTGGCAGTCAGGTGGAAGAGGTAGTGACTGGGGGGCCGCAGTGTCCATTACAGTCTCTTGGACGCTACGTGTCTGGTTTGAAGACAAGATGGTGGGATTTTAGGAGATTCGAAGCGAGCGAGGCGAGTTGAGCATTTTCCATGAAAACTTCACGCAAATATCTTCTTGAGGTTATCTTGAGATGATTTCGGGGCTTTAGTGTCCCCGCGGCCCGGTCCTCGACCAGGCCTCCATCCCCAGGAAGCAGCCCGTGACAGCTGACTAACACCCAGGTACCTATTTTACTGCTAGGTAACAGGGGCATAGGGTGAAAGAAACTCTGCCCATTGTTTCTCGCCGGCGCCTGGGATCGAACCCAGGACCACAGGATCACAAGTCCAGCGTGCTGTCCGCTCGGCCGACCGGCTTCCTTAATCTTAAACCAAACCATCACGCCTTAATTAAGGTAAGCACAGGTGTTTGAACTCCACAAGGTGAAATATTCACTGAGTAAACCCCATTCCATGATGAAAAAAACACTGAGACTCTACTTTAGCTCTGGACTTTGTTCAATAACAAAGTATACTTACTATTTGGTGAATAAGCTATTGTGGTGACCTTTGGTGAACATGGAGAAGATATGCAGACTTTGGTTGAATTTTATCCAACAGATACTCAAATCTTCGGCTTTAATCATTATAAGAGATTCTAAACTTATATATAATTTATTATATTAATAATGTGTGTTAATCCAAGTTTTGCAGTTTGTTATGGTTGCAAACCGTGCAAGAAAGTTTTGACATAGAGGTAATGTTGCAGAATGAGTAATTTATGGCTGTTTAAGCTGGAAATGTTTGGTTTAAAGATCATTTTTGTCTATATCAAAGAAAATAATTATTTCTAATATATTTTTTTATTTCTTCCTCATCTTAAATGGTTACAACAGATTCAACATGATTAAATTTAATGATAATCCTCAATTGACAATAGTCGTAATGATTAATTTTAATATATATATTTTGCTAAAAACAAAGTTTGCCAAGAAATCCAAATTCCAAACTCAGAGAAAGATCTCATCCCTAAAAGACTCAGCCTGGAGGAGCGAGCCGAGTGTAATGTTTCTTTAAAAAGAACTAGAATGTATTATGTATCCGGATCCATAACTACAGTGCTCATGTGTTCTCTCTCTTGCTTTCTATTTCCCCTTGACCAAATACTGCATTAAATGTTGCACAACACTCGTTAAACTTAGGGGTAGCGGAGCCAATGAGCCGACTCCAATAAGAGGTAAAAGCTCTTCTCTCCAAGAGATGTAAGGACACAAAGTCCAGTTTAAATATGTTGGCCCGTTGTGATGTCTCCATTTTTTACGGTAAGTATTCTCACAAGGCTCACAAGAATGCATTTACGCACCTGGAACTTCAGCTTTTTTTATCTTCCTGTGGTTAGAAGAGAGAGGATATAACGCACACACACACACACACACACACACACACACACACGCACACACACACACACACACACACACACACACACACACACACACACACACACACACACACACACACAGCTATGTTGTCCATGAGCTCAGTTGTAGACTCACAACCTAGAATTGAGGTTTCGATTCCAAGGTTAGGACAGACGAGTGTGGCCAATGTTTCCCTTCACCTGATTCCTCTCTTCACCTAACAGTAAATTTGTACCCGTGAGTTAGACAGCTGTTGTGCAAGGCATCCTGGGGGATGGTCAGTAGTTGGAGTATCAGATACAGAAAATATGTCAAAAGTTATTTATTTCATCAGGCGTTCTTCGGTTGGATATGTGGAGGTCCAAAATCAAATAATCTCGATTTTGCAGAATCAAATAGGTGAATACAAATAGTGAATACACTAAGTATGTAAATTCAATGGATTATATTACTGAATATTGGGTAAGCATGAGGTCCACACCAGACTGAAGTCCACACTTTTGAGGCATAAACCTAAATTTAAAAAGTACAGAGGTTTGCAATAATATTAGTGCCAGAGCTGAAATGACTAAGCAATGAGGATTGGCTGAGGGCACTGCACCTTACAGCCTTGGAGGACAGAATAAACAGTAGACATGTGATGCCAACACACAAACTACTGAGGAGAATAGACAAGGTGGAAGAGGACAGCCTCTTTAAGTTGAGAGAAAATAAAACGAGAGAATACAAGTAGAAGTTGGATAGACAAATGAGAAGAAGAATTATAAGGAAGTTCTCGTACCCTGCACGGGTCGTCAGCAAAGGGGGAATGCACTGAGAGAAGAAGCTATGGAAGCCACCTCCATCAACACATTTAAGGACAGGATCGACAAAGATTGAAAGCATTATAATAGTTAAGCTATAACACAACGGGTGCAACAAGGCCCTTGTCACGCTCTAGTAGGCGGGGCACAAGAGCTAGACCTCACCTCCCAGTAGTCACTGATAGGTCAGGACCGAGTAGGAACCACAGAAGCGTATATAACAAACACAGCGTCCGGTAGCCTTTCAGACGTAGGTTCGAGCCCTCATCACGGCCCTTGTGGATTTGTTCATATATAACAAAATTGAGAAAGTCTTTGGAGTTCTACAAGGCTGATTCCTTTAATAAATGTACCGAGCTGTGTAGACAATCTAGGAGACCTGAACCAAGTACAACTTTGGGCAAGGATAGACATTATAGAGACACAAAGCGTGTCTAACAACACCGTCAAGTTTTACCCTGTCGTAGCTCAGTCGATTAAGGCAGTGTCTGGGATGCTCCCGGACGCAGGTTCGAATCCTCGTCACGGCCCTTGTGGATTTGTTCACCGTCAAGTACTTTAAACTGTTTGCAAGTGTTGGGTGTTGCAAGAAGCATCACACAGTGAAACTGATCACTCCAAACAAGAGAAAGTGGTGGAGACAGACGCTGTTCAAACGGCCGAAGAACAAATTTTATAAAACGCAGGTGGTTAATGGCGAATCATCCAGTCCAATAAATGGTAAATGGCCCAGGAGCATGATCTCATTCTCTTCACACAAAATATACGCGAGTAGATTGACCGGACCACACACTAGAAGTTGAAGGGACGACGACGTTTCGGTCCGTCCTGGACCATTCTCAAGTCGACCATTCACAATCGACTTGAGAATGGTCCAGGACGGACCGAAACGTCGTCGTCCCTTCAACTTCTAGTGTGTGGTCTGGTCAACATACTTCAGCCACGTTATTGTGACTCATCGCCTGCATACGCGAGTAGACTCACGCTACAGCAGTCAGAAAAAATCATTCAGTAACTCGAGATGAAGTAGCAAGCACGGAGGGGTAGAGGGGAGATCCGTGTCCTGCCCAGAGTGAGGGGAAGGGTAGAGGGGACATCCGTGTCGTACCCAGAGTGAGGGGAAGGGTAGAGGGGAGATCCGTGTCCTGCCCAGAGTGAGGGGAAGGGTAGAGGGGAGATCCGTGTCCTACCCAGAGTGAGGGGAAGGGTAGAGGGGAGATCCGTGTCCTGCCCAGAGTGAGGGGAAGGGTAGAGGGGACATCCGTGTCGTACCCAGAGTGAGGGGAAGGGTAGAGGGGAGATCCGTGTCCTGCCCAGAGTGAGGGGAAGGGTAGAGGGGACATCCGTGTCGTACCCAGAGTGAGGGGAAGGGTAGAGGGGAGATCCGTGTCCTGCCCAGAGTGAGGGGAAGGGTAGAGGGGAGATCCGTGTCCTCCCCAGAGTGAGGGGAAGGGTAGAGGGGACATCCGTGTCGTGCTCAGAGTGAGGGGAAGGGTAGAGGGGACATCCGTGTCGTGCTCAGAGTGAGGGGAAGGGTAGAGGGGAGATCCGTGTCGTGCCCAGAGTGAGGGGAAGGGTAGAGGGGACATCCGTGTCGTGCTCAGAGTGAGGGGAAGGGTAGAGGGGAGATCCGTGTCGTGCCCAGAGTGAGGGGAAGGGTAGAGGGGAGATCCGTGTCGTGCCCAGAGTGAGGGGAAGGGTAGAGGGGAGATCCGTGTCGTACCCAGAGTGAGGGGAAGGTAATGCAGACAATCTTTGCAGCACTCCTGAGGGCCCGCGAGGGAAGACTGCCCCTCCCCCCAATTCTAATGAAATTAAAACTACAGAGTCATCAATAGCGCCTCCGCCTTCTCCTTCCCTCGCCTGCGGAGGATTAGAACCAGGGTCCTCCCGCTGAGGAACTACTCTAGCGCTGGAGAGGGGAAAACACTGCATTTATCTATTTTTTTCATTTGTTTAATGTTATCATTTATCGCTTTCTTAACGAAGCTCTCGGACGCAGGTTCGAATCCTCGTCACGGCCCTTGTGGATTTGTTTCTTAACGAAGCTCTTTGTCATTGTTAAGATCTGTTCGTGGTGCTTGAAATGCTTGTTTGGGGCCGGACTTGTGGCCAACCACAATACTTTACTGACCAGCCAACAGATGTACATTACCCTTGAGCATACCTACAAAAGTAAACTCAGTGTCTATACATCGCGAAGAGGGCTATATACACCTCATAGTGTATATTTATATGGTATTCTTACACGTATGATAGAAGAGATGTGGACAGTCGGGCATAGGGTATCTCTGAAGTACGTATCTGGGCTCTCTGTCGTTTAGTCAGTGTCTTAGAGACATCTGTCTTGATTCATTTTAGTGTGTCAAGGAGATTCATATAAAAAAAATGTTTCTAGTTTAGCCTGGATGAATCTCTGGCTTCCTTGTTATTTATTCACACGTCTTACAGATTCGTGTCTGGGTTGTTTGCCAGTTGCTTGGCAGTTCAATGTAATGTAACCTACTTCCAATTTAATCGTTAAGAGCTCCTGATGTGGTTGGCGTCTCGACAATTTGCTAAAATTATTACCTCCGAACATCCTTGTTTTCTGTGGTGGGATTTTTGCGCCATCAGAACACGAGGGAATTGTTGAGCAAACACAGCGACCAGAACCATAATCAACTCAATGGTTATAAGCCATTTTTTTTAAGCTCTACGTTATTATTTTTTATTTAAATTCAGTTACATGCTCGAATAAAAAATATTTTTTTCACATAGTGACCTGATCACATAAGTAATTATTTAACTGACGTTACTGGTTCAAAGTGCCGTGTTGAAAATGAAAATAATAATAATAATCTATACTACAAATAATAATAATATTAATTATAAGTAATGGTCATGTTTTTTCTCAAAGATAAGAGCATTGGATAAAAATCCACACTTATGTATTTGTGAATTTGATGTAAAGATTTATATGCTCAACCTAAGTGACGCATTTTTGTATATGCAACCCTGGCATGGAACCCTGGCATGGAACCCTGGCATGGAACCCTGGCATGGAACCCTGGCATGGAACCCTGGCATGGAACCCTGGCATGGAACCCTGGCATGGAACCCTGGCATGGAACCCACCGTGGCATGGAACCCTGGCATGGAACCCTGGCATGGAACCCTGGCATGGAACCCTGGCATGGAACCGTGGCATGGAACCCTGGCATGGAACCCTGGCATGGAACCCTGGCATGAAACCCACCGTGGCATGGAACCCTGGCATGGAACCCTGGCATGAACCCTAACATGTTCAGAGATATGAAACAAGGTTCGTATCAGATCTAAAGGAGATTAACATATTAGCATCAACCACGAGATCTGGACGTCACCACACTGGACGAGATGCGAATTAATAACCACAAGATTAGGACATATGATTCTAAAGAGAGTTCACAAAAGTAAGAATTATATAGCAATATAAAAAAACAGAACTTAGGTAGAAATTATAAAGGCCCAATGAGGCACAAGGATGTTAGAAATAACTTTTTCAATGTTAATTAGATGATATATTCGACGGAAAAGTTGTTGAAGCTAACGCATTACTAAATTGTTAATGAATGTATGATATAAGTCACACAGGAACCGATTCATCGCCTTAAACTACTAATGTTCGAAAGGTGGAGTTAGCAGCGAGCTCGTTATCAGCAAACATACATGGGAATATAAAAAATACAGTTAAAGAGAAAGAAAGATATATAGGGAGTGAGAGAAAGAGATAAAGAGAGAGAGAGAGAGAGAGAGAGAGAGAGACAGACAGACAGACAGACAGACAGAGAGACAGACAGACAGAGAGGACAGAACCTACCTGATGCAGAAAGTGAGGCGTGAGGCCGCTGTTGACCCCTGAGGAACAGAACACTTGGGCACTGTGAGAGGTCACGTTGAACACGCTACAGTTGTTGACCTTCTCTGGGGGACCTGCCAGGGGGGGAGAAGAAGCAGGGGTCAGCAGAGAGGTGGGAAAGAAAGAGCATAACGGAGGGAAGAAAGAACAATGAAGGGAAAGAACGTGGGGCAAAAATAGAGTAAAGGGAAGAATAACGGAACTCCGTAAGAGTGAAAACAAAAGGGAAAGAGAGAGAGAGAGAGAGAGAGAGAGAGAGAGAGAGAGAGAGAGAGAGAGAGAGAGAGAGGAAAATCGTTGTAAAAGAGGTATAAAAAGAGATTGAATGATATTGCAGAGGAGATAAATTGAGAGAAGCGAAGACGATGAGAAAAGTAATGAGATTAAATACGAAAGGAAAGGGAAAGCAACCGGAAGAAGGCAAGAAAAAAGAGAGAGGACAAAGATTGGAAAAGAAGAAAGAGAAGTTATTAGAGGTATGCCATATATGTAGCGAGTGTAAGTGTAGGGAGAATGTGTAGAATATTAGAAAAAATTAATTAAAAGAAATGAATATGAAAGTGAGGGGAAATAAAGATAATTTGAAAAGTTAAGGAACAGAGCAAGAGGAGAGTGTGCAGACATGGACAAAACACCCTTATTAACAATTACAATTATAACATAGCAACATAGCAACATTAGCCATACTTTAACATCTGCAACATTTGCTAAAAACTTAGGTGGTAACTTAATTTTAACATTCGTAACATTTAAATCATTTTAACATACGTGTTTAAATCAGTTTAACCTTCGTAATATTTAAATCAGTTTAACATACGTAAGATTTAAATCATTTTAATAAATTAAACATTAAAATTATTTTAACACACGTAACATTTAAATCATTTTAACATACGTGTTTAAATCAGTTTAACCTTCGTAATATTTAAATCAGTTTAACATACGTAAGATTTAAATCATTTTAATAAATTAAACATTAAAATCATTTTAACACACGTAACATTTAAATCATTTTAACAAACGTAATATTTAAATTATTTTAACATACGTAAAGTTTTAGTATTTTGTATATTTTTGGGGGGATTGTGTTTCCTAAATTATAAACAAGTACTCTACAGAGTACTCTACAGTGCCTACACAGAGGCACTGTGCCAGTGACCGCTCCTACCATGGACAACCATACTATAGAGCCCTTGTCACCCGGGTCCTTGTCACACGGGTCCTTGTCACACGGGTCCTTGAGAACGGCGTCTCCTCTACAGGAGAGGAAACAAATTACAGAACATCTTATATGCTCAACTCTCTCCCAAGAACGACAAAGAAGACTATGTCGAGAAATAGAAACGATTGAGCTAAAGTTGCAATAAAATCCAGGTGAGCTCAAAAAAAGAGCAAAAGGTCATAAGTAAAATAGAGAAAAATCCAAAATACTTTTTTTCCTCCATGCAAAATCTAGAACAAAAATTTCATCCTGGATTGGGCCCTTGCGCAAGAGTGATGGAACCTTCACATATGACAGCAAAGAAATGGGTGAAATACTGAAGCTACAAAATGGATCTGTTTTCAGTGAACTCCTGAAAACATTTGCAGATCAGTGATCCAAATGAGGTCACTGTTGATGTCACTGATCCGTCATCGATGTCACTAGCCAAGTCATTTTTCATTATTTACCCAAGTTTCTCTGTCACTTACTCCTTGATAAATAAATTATCTCGCTGTTAATTCTACTGTTCAGTCTCACAGGCCATCTGCCAGGAACGGAACTAGCTAGTCAGTAGGTGAGCCAGCCAGCACCTACCTGCCGTAACTACCTTGAGGTTACCTTGAGGTGCTTCCGGGGCTTAGCGTCCCCGCGGCCCGGTCGTCGACCAGGCGACTCCTGGTTGCTGGACTTATCAACTAAGGTGAAAGAGCCAGCCAGCACCTACCTGCCGTGACTAAGGTGAAGGTACAGGGTTCCCGCTGTGTCCCCAGGTTGTTGGAGGCGTAGCAGGAGAGAACGCCGTAATCTCTGACGGAGGCAGGGGAGTACCTCAACACGCTGGTCAAGCCTGAGGCACTGTGCCTGTAACAGAGTGAAGTAGGGAAGGAGGGTTAGAGATATAGGAAGATATTGAAGGTCAGAGCACTGGAGATTGAAAGGAAATTTAAGGTTCAAAGGAAGCGGGGAAAACAGCGATAATTAAAGATATAAATAAGAGAGATAATTAGTAGGATAAGTAGTAAAAACAAAGTAATAGAATATTAATGTGTCCTTATCCATGTCTTTCTCTCACCTGCTTCTTCATACTCAATTATGTTGTTCTTCTCTTGCGAATGAAATTTGGAAATTAACTCCTTCCTCAAATTGTATTATACATATAAATTTATCCTTAAGTGTGTCATTAAATCTTATAAGTCAGATCAATTAAATAATTCTTCACATAAATGATTGTATATTTATAATTGATATGGTTTGCAAAAAGTTAAGATAGCTATTCATTTATACAAGAACTAATCACTGTCACTTCTGAAATAATTCTTAATGAATGAAAATAAAGTTTAAAAATCAATAATTTTTAAATGTGTAAACATTCATAGACACATTACAAAATACAGCAACATGAGAGCTAATTTAAAAACATCTATATTTTTATTGAGATATTCTGTTTATTATGCAGACTTGTTTTAAAACTTAAATTGGAACATTTATTAGAAGCATTCAAGTCTCTATAAACAACGGGCACAACAATAGAGAAGTCGACACCCATATCAGAAGATGTTTTGAAAAATGGGATAACAGGGAACAACAACAACTTCTCCTTCACCTCTTCCTCCTCCTCCTTCTCTACCTCCTCTATTAATTCGTCTCAACTACACAGAGGAAAAGAGCAAAAAATATTCCTTAAGGTAGAAACTCCAAACTTTATGTTTTCCAAAATCTTGTAAATTCTTAAAAGCGTAAGATAATTAATTTTTCCCGGAACTTTTAATGTTGTAATGACCGGAGCGACAGATTTGTTTCGGGGCCATTATGATGTTATTGAGACTTTAAAAAAAAAACATTTAGGAAGACGCAAAACAGGTCGAAGGTACTTAACCTAATTTAAAAAAATGTTTGCTTCCTTAATATTTGTGTTTTATCAGCTTAGGACATGTTATTCTCTTCAGTGTTTATAGGAGGGAATCTTTAATTTACATTTGTAATTCTTATTATTTTAAAATTAAGATTGCTTACTTATTGGATTTCTTGTATACAACTCTAAGATTATAAAATAGATGTAGCTTAGATCCGTTCCTTGTTCCAGAGTCCATCGGTGACGTATTATCTTTTGTGGTAATTTTTTATATATATATATATATATATATATATATATATATATATATATATATATATATATATATATATATATATATATATATATATATATATATATATATATATATATATATATAATATTATAGACCAATAAACTATGAATGCAGAATCAAGATATAAAACGTTATTTACATAAACTAAAGTTCAGAGCTCAAATACATAACATGTGTCATTATATATTTACCGCACCTTCTCTGTTTGGAACATAAATCATCAAAAGACCCGCTAGTTTTCCCTAACAATACAAATAATAACTAATAGTTCACTACAATACTGTTTTAATTAAAGAAACGTCTTGTTACTGTCCTCTATGGCAGATAAAACGACAGATTCACTCACGAGAGATTGGAACTCACAGTTTACTGTCAATGACGCGGCTTCTGACCCTCTTGGCGGCGTTGTTGAAGGTCCACATGAAGGTGACATTGTCTGGGTCAGCGTCGACGTGACAGGTGATGTTGGTGACCTCTCCCAAAGCCACTCCCACCACTCCAGGGGTCATGGCGCACCGCGGTGAGTCTATAAGAGAGGTCAAACAAGGTTTAAGACGGTTACCCATGAGACGGTTACCCATGAAAGGGTTACCCTTGAGAGGGCTACAACAGACAAACAGGGTTAGGTTACCTTGAGGTGCTTCCGGGGCTTAGCGTCCCTGCGGCCCGGTCGTCGACCAGGCCTCCTGGTTGCTGGACTGGTCGACCAGCAGGTCAACTGGTTACCCATGGCCATTGCAACATTATGACAGTAGAATTCATTATTAAAAGCAAAATTAGAGCTAATAACACACAGTTTTATCAATTCTATTTAGGTTGGAACTAGTTAGGGCAAATCACATTTCAGAAGTTCATCAGATAAATATATTAGTAACTCATCAACTGGAACTTTAGTGAGTATAGAAGTTACATCAAAGTAGCCATTTCATAATTTCAGAGGTATTTCATATTACATAATTTTTAAACTAAATCAACATTATTATTTATATTTGAATTGAACATATTGCCAACAATATGATGTAAAATTTGGACTAGCCATTTCGACAGCTTATATGATACTGAAGCTATGGAACTGCCATTAAAGTCATCCACTGGAACACTGGAACCAGACTTAGAGTTTTACCTGAAGAACTGTTAAAATATGAACTGGGAGGGTTAAATCATTTTTAATTGAATTGGTAAACTCTGCGTTATTAACTCTAATTTTGTTTTTAATAATGTATTATTGTCAAAAACTTGTAATTGTTATGGATAACCCTCTTTCTCCTGTTTCTCCAGTTTTAAGCAATCCATATATGAAGTTCTATGAAATAAGACTATTAGGTAAAAAATTTTGCCTCCTAATGGTACATAATTCCGTTATGTTGATGATCTGTTGTGCTTGTGGCCTAAGACTAGAAACCTGGATACATTGTTATTAGAATGAAATAATCTAGCGCCATCCATTAAGGTTACAATGGAAATGGAACAAGATAACTCTTTATAGTTCGTAAATGGTATCATTTATAAATGTGAAAATATTTTCATGTTTTCTGTATATTGAAAACCAACAAATGCTGGGTCTTGTGTACAATTTTACTGATCTCAACATCAAGGAGTAAAAGGAATTGTAATTGGTTCAATGTTTCTGAGGGCTAGTAGATATGTAGTCCTGAGTTTATGTAGGATATGTAGTCCTGAGTTTATGTAGGATATGTAGGATATGTAGTCCTGAGTTTATGTAGGATATGTAGTCCTGAGTTTATAGATCTATCTTGAGGTTATCTTGAGTTGATTTCGGGCTTCTTTTTTAGTGTCCCCGTGGCCCGGTCCTCGACCAGGCCTCCTCCCCCAGGAAGCAGCCCGTGACAGCTGACTAACTCCCAGGTACCTATTTACTGCTAGGTAACAGGGACATCAGGGTGAAAGAAACTCTGCCTATCGTTTCTCACCGGCGCCCGGGATCGAATCCGGGACCACAGGATCACGTGTACAGCGTGCTGTCCGCTCGGCCGGCCGGCCCCTTGATGAAATAAGTGCCATCTATAGTCTAGGATTATATTTGAAATACCCTAAGTCATCATTTATTGATAAAGCAAGCCAAATTACTCATTACACTTTCTTTAGTTTGAAAATAAAGAATTCAATATAAAAAATGAAATAATTCTGCCATTTCATGATTATTTATAGGAAATTCCTGAGTGAAAATATGGAAATATGTTTTAATCTTCATTTATAAAAAGTAGTGATTTTGATGATATCTCTGTAAGTCCAGGATTATATAAATTAGATAACTTTATAATTGGTAAGATTTGTGATAGTATAAAATGATGTAAGTAATAAGTGTATGTGTTGTATTTTCCAAGAAAGAGGGAATACACAGTTAGTATCCACTGAATACCCCAGGAAATATCCACTGAATACCCCAGGAAATATCCACTGAATACCCCAGATAATATCCACTGAATACCCCAGATAATATCCCCTGAATTCCCCAGATAATATCTACTGAATACCCCATGTAATATCCACTGAATACCCCAGATAATATCCACTGAATACCCCAGGAAATATCCACTGAATACCCCAGGAAATATCCACTGAATACCCCAGATAATATCCACTGAATATCCCAGATAATATCTACTGAATACCCCAGATAATATCCCCTGAATTCCCCAGATAATATCTACTGAATACCCCATGTAATATCCACTGAATACCCCAGTTAATATCCACTGAATACTCCAGGTAATATCCACTGAATACCCCATGTAATATCCGCTGAATACCCCAGTTAATATCCACTGAATACCCCAAATAATATCCACTGAATACCCCATGTAATATCCACTGAATACCCAAGATAATATCCACTGAATACCCCAGGAAATATCCACTGAATACCCCATGTAATATCCGCTGAATACCCCAGATAATATCCACTGAATACCCAAGGTAATATCCACTGAATACCCCAGATAATATCCACTGAATACCCCTTGTAATATCCACTGAATACCCCCCAAGTAATATCCACTGAATACCCCAGGAAATATCCACTAAATACCCCCAGGAAATATCCACTGAATACCCCAGATAATATCCACTGAATACCCCATGTAATATCTACTGAATACCCCAGATAATATCCACTGAATACCCCATGTAATATCCACTGAATACCCCATGTAATATCCACTGAATACCCCAGTTAATATCCACTGAATACCCCAGTTAATATCCACTGAATACCCCAGTTAATATCCACTGAATACCCCAGTTAATATCCACTGAATACCCCAAATAATATCCACTGAATACCCCACCAGGAAATATCCACTGAATACCCCAGATAATATCCACTGAATTCTCACCTTCATGTCATTTCCATTAATAATTTTTTTAGCTCATGGGTCTTCGTCTGATCAGGTGAAGTTGAGAACATAATCCCAAACGCTTGAGGCATCTGTCAGTATTTCCTTAATAATGTGGTGAAACACGTAAACGTTCGTGTCCCACATCCCAATGTCAGCACTCCGTCGGTCGCTAATGGCCCGACCACACTTCCTGTAAGCCAATCATATCAATTTCCTGGACAATCTCCTTCACAGCTGCTCATAATTGCTTCACCTCTCGTTCTGTTGTTCTCCGGTGTTTTCTCCTCTCCAGTTCCCAATTCCCAGCACGTTTTCCTCCTCTTCATTACTTCTCTTCCACTTCTAATATTGTTTTCCTCGTATTTCTGTCCCCTTTTTTCTCTCTTAAAGTCTTATTAACCTTCAGGATGCAGGGAATATTTCGTTTCTTCAACCTGGAAATATTGTCGTACTCTAAGCAAATTTTCTCTAATTTTCATATGTATTATGTCTCCTACAGATACGTGTTTTCCCTTCTTTCAGAAAGGGGTGAAGGGGTCAGCTTATCCTGCTGACCCCTTCCAAGTGCTGTATAGTCGTAATGGCTATCTTGAGGTTATCTTGAGATGATTTCGGGGCTTTTTTAGTGTCCCCGCGGCCCGGTCCTCGACCAGGACTCCACCCCCAGGAAGCACCCCGTGACAGTTGACTAACACCCAGGTACCTATTTTACTGCTAGGTAACAGGGGCATAGGGTGAAAGAAACTCTGCCCATTGTTTCTCGCCGGCGCCTGGGATCGAACCCATGACTAAAGGATCACAAGTGCAGCGTGCTGTCCGCTCGGCCGACCGGCTCCCCATGGCTTGGTGCTTTCCCTTGATAATTCCCTCTCTCCCTCTCCTTCTGCCAAAATTTTCATTTTTTAATAAATATTTTCATTTATCCTTGAGTGTTTTTACCGTACCTTGTTGATGCCTTAATAATACCCCTTGTCTCTAGTGGCCTCGACCCGGAAGGCAAACCTAGCGTGAAATTTTCTTTCAATCCTAAACGAACGTTACATAGATTGACCAGACCACACACTAGAAGGTGAAGGGATGACGACGTTTCGGTCCGTCCTGGACCATTCTCAATCGACTTGAGAATGGTCCAGGACGGACCGAAACGTCGTCGTCGTCCCTTCACCTTCTAGTGTGTGGTCTGGTCAACTTACTTTAGCCACGTTATTGTGACTCATCGCCTGCAACGTTATGTAGACTTATATAAGCAAAATTATCATTTCAAATTATGCAAAGGTGTTTTTCTAGCCTCCCGTAACATTCGAAATATTATCGTCACCTTAGTCAGAAGTATTTTCTCTTCAAGTCAAAGAAAAATATTTCTTACCACTTGAATAGTTTTCATCCAAATAAGGGCTGATAAAACCCAAGCATTTGAGGGCATTCATTCCCAAAATCATTATATTAACTATCAATAATTAATATATAATAATTAATTATCATTAAATTAAATCATCAACCCTTGTCCTTTAGGGCATTTGCTCTCTCGTCCTAAAGTATTTCCTTTTTCTAAAGTGCCTGTGTTCCCTTCTCTTTAATGGCACATATATCACTATCCTAAAGGCCATATATTTTCTGGTTTTAAAGGGTTAGTTTTTTGTCTTTAAAGGCAAGTTTACGTGTTCTTAAAGACATATTTCCTTGTCTTTAAGGAGCAAATGTTTAGCTGTTTCTCTTGCCCCCCATGCTTCACCTTGCCCTCCTGCCTGTGGTTAGATCCTGTCGGGCGAGAACCAACAGAAGAATCAATTTTCTGAGAAAATGCTCCTACCGGAGTTCTTTGTGACGCCTCCGGAGGATAGGAAATGAAACCTGGCGTCTCATTACCGCGGCTCCTCCTCCGTCGTGAGCTGTGTCTGCCCTGATGGTGTTGTCATGTGTGGGGGAGCGTTGGAGGATCAGGTGTGTTGGAGGGTCAGGTGTGTGTGGGAGCTGGGGTGTGTTGGAGCGTCAGGTCTGTGTGGATCTGGGGGAGTGCCTTGTATAGTGGCATGCCATTGTTTACCCTTTCTCCAAAGACCAGCTTTAAATGGGTATAAATTCACGAATGACAGGAGGGGTGAACTTCCTGCTTGCCACGGGGCTCACAGGAACAAAGCAAGCACTCAAGTCCCAAACACGTACTCACACTTGATGTTGATGGTGAGGTTGTTGCTGTGCGAGTCGCCCTCGACGTTGGAGGCGACGCACAGGTAGCGGCCCGAGTGCTCTCGTGTGAGGTGTTCAAGTTTTAGCGTCGCCTCCTTCACCAGTACCCCAGCGTCCTCGTTGGGTACCAGCTCCTCCTCCTGCACAGGGACATTGCAGTCAGACAGACAGGCAGACCGGCAGGCAGACAGGCAGGCAGGCAGACAGATACAAAGAGAGAGACATATGTAATGGAACATTATACCTCAAGGAACCCATCTTCCCTACAACACAGCCCACCGGTGGAGAAGCACTCACACCATAACACTCTCCTTATGGCCCTTCACAACCTTCAACCACAATATATTCCACAACCACCAAGAGACCCAACAACTTATGAGACTCAGCAACTTTTGAATCACAACAACTTTTCAGACATAATTACTAATGAGCACAACATATGAACACAACTCATCACAGCTAATGCCTCTCACCACAGCTAATGCCTCTCACCACAACTCTAACCTCTCATCACTTGATGACTATCCTATAGGAAAGATGTGTCTTAAATATTTAAAGAAAATTAAGGAAATACTCTAACTTAAAACATATTTAAAGTTTATCCAATGACATACAGTTTTGTCCTACACGGCTTCTCATAATTTGTCTTTGGAAGAGGGACTCGACAGCTAGTTTTTAACCCCTAAATATATATATATATAGGAATGTCGACCGGGTTTATCAGACAATATTGTTTCTTAAAACGTGAAAAATAAATTTAGTTTATACGTATATATATGTACACTGAAATCCAGTACGTTATCGCTAAATAATACATTTTACGAAACAAATTATATGTTCTATGCTTAACAAAACAGCTGAAAATAGAGCTAATTAAACAAAAATGAAATACTTCCGCAATAATCAGGAGAAAAATATAAAATCTTACGTTATGGAAGAACTTGATCTTGTAAGGTTTGGGATTTGCTTCGACGAGGCAGACCAGGAAGAGGTCGCTACCCTCCGTCATGAGCTCTGAGCGACGTGGCCAGTCCACCTCCAGTACCGCCTTCGGCCGGTCTGCAAGATATGAGAAACATGGAAGGGAAAGGAACTATTTGGAGAATAGGGGTCAGGATAAGGATTAGGGGTGGGACGGGGGAAAAAGGGGGGTAGAAATAGCCTAAGCTACTCTATCCCTTTGAGATGTATTCCCTCCAAACACACACCGAAATTACGACGTTGGTACAACGTTCGAACAAGTTTTAACACCACCTAACCAGTTATAACAACCAATATATCAAGTTGTAACAACGTTCCAATACGTCATAAACACGTTAAGCCAAGATGTAACAACTTTATTACAAGTTGTTACAAGCGGAAAATAGAGACAGTTTCGGTTTGTGTTTCCAGGGTTTATTGCTTATCTCAATAAACATACTTGAACTTGGGGGGAAAAAGGAATGGTGCCCAACTACTTGTGGACGGTCGGGGATTGAACGCCGACCTGCTTGAGTGTCGTGGTCATATGGCATCAATGTCATATGAATGGCACCATAATATAACCCCCATATTAAGGGGGCATATCAATGTAAAATTAAAAGTGGTTCAATTTGTTTATAAATTTTTTTATGAAATGGTTATAGAAAGGGCTGCAGCTGGTCCAAGTTTCATCATCACACCCTAAACAGAAAAGGAGAAAAAAATTAAACAACGAATTATGCAATGAATTTTCAAATAGTTTCAGGGAACACATGTGTTAACTAAAATCATTTCTATAACACTCAGATAATAAATTAAGCACATAATAAAGGATTCTAGTGATCAGTTTTATCAAAAAAGTGTTTAGTGCAATAATATAATTTTTCAAAGTTACCCTTCTAAAAAAATATGCAATATATGATATTTATAAATTTTTATAAAATCAACAAATAGACTTTGGACTAAAATGTCTACTAGATTCTGTAGAAGCACAAACGCTACATATAAGGTGTAATTTGCATGTAAATTGATTAATAAATGAAAGCTCTGAAGTAATTTGAAGGTGTAAATTACTTTCCAGAGTAAAATAAAGATCCACGTTCGGCCACCTGTAGCTGAGCTTGACTTCGACAGATTTCGTTCATAATTGGCACCGTTGCAGATAGGCTTCCATTGAGCAAGGTGTGCAAGTTTCATGCAAATCCCTTGATAACAAACGAGAAAAAAATATTGGCCAAAGAAAAAAAAAAAAAAAAATTAATATAAATATATTGCACATACATATTACAATTATTACAAGAGTTTGTGCTTCTACAGCACATAGTAGACATTTTAGTTGACACATGTGTTCCCTGAGATTATTTGAGAATGTTGAACATTCGTTGCATAATACGTTGTGTATTTTTTTCTCCTTTTCTGTTTAGGGTGTGATGGTGAAACTTGGACCAGTTGCAGCCCTTTCTATAACCATTTCATAAAAAAATTTATAAGCAAATTGAACAACTTTTAATTTATAACGATTTAGAATGATATGCCCCCTTAACAGTGTTGCACATTAGCAGTGTTGCATGTGTAAGGTTGTGATGTATAAGGAGGTTCATATCCAACTTTCCTATACTGTGGCAAACATAATTTAGGAGCCACCTACTTTATTTCTTAAAATATTTTCGTTTTCAGGAACTTTAGTAACTAACTTAATACTCAATGTTGTTTTACTTTACATAGTACCTGAAACTCTTCATTTCTCTCCCCCTACTGCAAGCCCAACCACTTGGGCTGGACGGTAGAGCGACGATCTTGCTTCGTGCAGGTCGGCGTTCAATCCCCGACCGTCCAAGTGGTTTGGTACCATTCTTTCTCCCTCCGTCCCATCCCAAATCCTTATCCTTACCCCTTCCCAGTGCTATATAGTCGTCATGGCTCGGCGCTTTCTCCCTGATAATTATCTCTCTCTCTCTCTCTCTCTCTCTCTCTCTCTCTCTCTCTCTCTCTCTCTCTCTCTCTCTCTCTCTCTCTCTCTCTCTCTCTCTCTCTCTCTCTCTCTCTGTGCCTCCCCTACGCCTTCTCATTTTCCCCTGGTGTACAAAACAATTTTCCCCTTCCTCTCTACCCTTCCTTTAACGCACCATTTTCTCCTTTTCTTATTCGATATCATTCTAAAACGCATCCGCTTCCAGTTAAATATTTTGTCCGGGTTTATGAACGCCGGCCACGTGTGTCCTGGACACATGTTTCTTTACATGTGTCCAGCATGTGTCGTTGATATCACGTCTCTTAGTTACTGTAGTTATGTATCTCATCCAAAGTTGTGGAGAGCGAAGGTTTCTCGGCTGACAGTTCAACGATTGTATTACAATAAAGAAATCAGTAAATATCCTGTAGTGAAAAGCTCGCAACAGGGGAAATCTTACACCATGGGGCTCACAACAGGGAAGGTCTTACATCAATAGGCTCATAACAGGGGAGGTCTTACACTAAGGGACTCACAACAGGGAAGGTGTTATACTAAGGGACTCACAACAGGGAAGGTCTTACACCAAGGGACTCACAACAGGGAAGGTCTTACACCAAGGGACTCACAACAGGGAAGGTCTTATACCAAGGGACTCACAACAGGGAAGGTCTTACACCAAGGGACTCACAACAGGGAAGGTCTTACACCAAGGGACTCACAACAGTTTTCGAACATTAAAGAAAGATTCGACTTTATAACCAAAATGATTTTCTCCTTTCTGCATTTAATTATAAACTAATAGCGAAAAATTTGCGTGGAATAACTGAGAGAGAAGGTAAACCTAACTGATGACAAAGACAAGCCAAACATAGTCAAAAAGGACTGGAAACCTTTGGGTATTCTTGATGGAGCTCCGACGGCATATTCTTCGACGACACTTTGAACGTCACTGTGAAGTTAGCCTAACCAATAACCAATTGAAGAACTAAGGTTTGTTAAGCAGTGAAAATCAAGAACAAGTCCATATTTTTGTTCCAAGATGGATGGGGTCTAATCTTTCACCTTCGTCGCATTTTAGACTTACAGGCAACGTTGAGGGTGAAGATGTCCTCGATGGTGGCTAAGGGAAGACTGGGGTTCTCCGCACGACACAGCAGCTGGCGGCCGTGATGGTGTCTGGTCGGCACTAAACTCAGCACGCTTATTGTCTCCCGGTCCTGTCGCGTCACCTGCAACACACAATAAATCAGTCACACACCCGCAACACGCAATAAATCAGTCCCATGATATTGTCACTGAAACCTTAGTATCAGGTTGATACTTAGTATGATACTAAAGTAAGGTATGATACTAGAGCCTTTTTTTGTATATTGGGACTACATTAGGTGTCTTCCAGCTTTCCGGTAGGTCTCCTGTTTCCGGTGACCTGTTATACACCATAGAAAGTGGTATGCATAGTGCTTCAGCACCCTCTTTTAGTATCCATGGTGAGATTCTGTCAGGCCCAACAGCCTTTGTCATATTCAGCTCCAACAGATTCCTTTTGATGTGTGTCGAAATGTGACGTAAGGTGATGTGTGTATGTGAGTGTGTGTGTATTCAACTAGTTGTGCTTGCGGGGGTTGAGGGCTGCTCTTTCGCCCCGCCTTTCAACTGTTAATCAGCTTTTTTTCCACACACACACACACACACACACACACACACACACACACACACACACACACACACACACACACACACACACACACACACACACACAAAGGAAGCAGCCCGTAGCAGCTGTCTAACTCCCAGATACCTATTTACTGCTAGGTAACAGGAGCATCAGGGTGAAAGAAACTCTGCCCATTTGTTTTCCGGCATCGCCGGAGATCGAACTCGCATCCTAGGATCACGAGTCCCAAGCACTGTTCACTCAGCCACAGACCCCCTATATGTGTGTGTGTGTGTGTGTGTGTGTGTGTGTGTGTGTGTGTGTGTGTGTGTGTGTGTGTGTGTGTGTGTGTGTGTGTGTGTGTGTGTGTGTGCTAAATAAACACTCGTCACCTCATGTTTGGGTAATGAGGATGGTGAGTGTGGGATAGTGAGGATGGTGAAGGAGTAAAATAATGGTAAGGTGATAAAGGTAGATGAGTGTAAAGTAATGGTAGGGTGAGATAAACAGATGGTGACTGAAGTAAGGGGTGGTGAAGAAGGTAAGTGGTGAGTGAGGTAATGAGATGGTGAGTGAGGGTGGGTGTGGTGAGTGCGGTAGGTGAGTGGTGAGTGTGATAAATGTCTGCTAATTGAGGTAAATAGGTAGCGACCTAATGGGGGGAATGAACGAGTTAAAACAATGATAGGAAAGGTAAGGGGGTGGAGTGAATAAGACACGAGATGATGAGTAAGGTGAGAGATAACGAGTGAAGTGAGAGATGGTGAGGAAGCTGAGACGAGAGAGAAATGAAAGGAAAAGATAACAATGTAACTGCGTTTGTATTCTAATAACGTATGACATGTTTTAAATCGTTACTACTGTACAACATATGTAAATATTGAGATAACTTATGCTGACACTGTATTAAAGTGCGTTCCTGGCTGTGAGTGTGTATGAGGGACTTGCCTGTGAGTGTGTTAAGGCGACGTGTAATAGTCAGGGAGTTTTACGAGTTAAAGTCAGCGGAAATTGACTTGTCGCCAGATGATTGGGCATCAAATGGAAGGAAAAATGTGTCGTTGGGGGGTGTAAAAGTTCCAATTTGCCCAACCAATACGAGGTAGACGGAGCACCAGATGCACTTTGAGGTCACCGGGTCACGGGAGACAGGGAGCAGGACGGGCGAGACGGGACATAGGACAGGGAGCAACAGAAGGAGAAGGGAGGGAGGATAGAGACGGGAGAGAGAACAGGAAACATTTCAGGCAAAATAAATATAGTTTAGTTTAACAGCAATATTATTATTTGTATTATTATAATATTATTTGCACAAAGAACTCATATTTATGTCATGTATCACTGAGACAATTAGTAAGCGCCATGAGGGACGAGGGGGATTCGAACCTGCCCTCTAGATACGCCCGAACACATGTCTTGTTGCATATCAGTGGTTTAGTGGTTTAAGGCGTGTGCTTGATAGTACCAAGTGTGCAGGTTCGAATCCTCCTCATGACTCTTAATGGTTTTCTCGTTATTATTATTATCACTATTATCTCAAATATTGTTATTACTGAGGTAAATTAGAGGTGAAATTATGAGTCACAACAGTCTTAACAGTTTACGTAATGATGCGGATATATATATAAATAATATTATAATATAATTCAGTAAAAATAATTAACAATTTACAGTATCGGACAGAATTGTATAATGATACAATGACAATAATATTAAAGATAGTAATAAAGCATTGATTGTGATGAGGGGGAGAAATAATGATATGCAATTGAAAATGACATTAAGATAATGGGGCCTCACTCCCCCCCCCCCCTCCCCCCTCACACACACAAAGTTAAAAATACATGGGTGAGCTGCCCTATTTACGGCCAACCGGCCATCCAAAAATGTCTTAGTACTTATAGCAAGTATTGGACAACCGAGCGTATGTGTGGTGTGTTGAGTCCAAAGTATTACACGTTTTGTATCGTTATTTTTGACCAGGACGGTAGAAAAGTGGTCAACGCCCTAACCTGACCTTTCCTAGATTTAGTATACAGCATTTGTATATGCTAAATATAGGTCTAAGATGGCTTATATTAGATCTAACTGGGGATGATTATTTTGGTGTATGTAGCAGGTTTGGTCAGGTTCCATAGATGCTGTTTCATTATTTTTTTTTTTTTAGGGGTACCATTTGGAGTATTCTAATAGTTCGAAAAGTGAACATTTTTGGGTATAACAGTCCATTTTTATACGTTCTTTGTTGCTGTTTAAGATTCGCTACTTGGAATAAAAAGTTCCAAGCAGCACGGGCTATGGTGAGCCCGTGTTTTTTTTTGTTCATTTAAGGGTTGCTATAAGTACTCACATTTTTGGATGGAAGGGTTGTACTAAAGCCAATCCGTACGAGCTCGTTATGGGGTTATAAGCCAGTACTGAGTGTGTTGCTCTTCTACTGGGTCAAAGATCGATCTGAAAGTTGAATATATGATGTTGTACGTGATAGGTACAATTTAATTTAACAATTTCTTTATTTTGCACACCCATATCCATCCCGTGGGCGGTGGTGTAAAGGGTTACAGAGGCACATAATCGGTTCAGGAACTGAACCCTCTGGTTCGTGATGAACCCGTAATAGGCAGAACGCATTACTTGACCAACTTAGTCAAGTAGTTCGTTACACATGCCAAGTTAAGCAAATCGGACAGTATCATTTGCCTAACAAGGCAAAATTTCATGAAAATATATATTTTCTATTTTTGTTTTTCTTATGGAATGATAAAGCTTTCCATTATATTATATATGATTTTGTTTAGTTAAAACAAAAGTATATATATGATAAAACCTAACCTTCCTAACATAGTCGATCTTAATCTAAACTATCCTAAGCTAACATAACTAAGCAAAATTAATTGAAGTCACTTGTGACGTCAAGCGATTTAATTGAAATTAAATCGTAAGTAAACGTAAATTAAATAATTTGTGCCGTCAAAAATCGTAATTCAACGCAATTGAAATAGTTTTTGACGTCTCAAATGATGTTCAGACGGCCCCCAGTATGATGAAGTGATTTTGATGAAATATCTGTGTCCAAAACGGTCATGAGAGCTGTTAGGTATTAGGGTTAAAAGTCAGACGACTTTCCAATACTTTTATACAGTCCGTTGGCAGAGTGGTTACAGTACTGGAGGTGCCAAGGGGCATGGAGGCCCTGGTTGTCCGGGTTCGAATCCTTTAGGGGCTCCAAGAGTTTTCTCATGCATGTTAGATGCTTGCGAACCATTCAAGTTTGACGTGTATATATATATATATATATATATATATATATATATATATATATATATATATATATATATATATATATATATATATATATATACATATATATATATATATATATATATATATATATATATATATATATAATATGTCATACGTAATAGCTAGAGTTGCTATTGGGTAATACAAATTCAGTAATACAAATAGTGGGTAATACAAATATTTATACAAATTGAGTAATACATATATTTATACAAATAAATTATATATATTTAAAGTTGCATTCAGGGTTGTATATTACAAGTGTTACATGCAAAGTTATTTATTGCAAATGTTTCCCTCATGGATTTTATATAGCAACAGTTGCATGCAGGGGTTGTATACTGCAAGTATTATATCCACAGTTGTACACTGTAAACATTGCATTCAGTGTTGTATATTGTAAGGTTCACATCTATAGCTTAATATTGCAATTATAAGTGCAGGGGCTTACATTGCAAGTGATGCATTGACGATTAAATAATAAAATAATTAATAATTAAATTGACGATTAATAATATAATACAAGAGCATCAACCTTCGGGACTGTTAAGCCTCTCTAATCCCTCGTTCTTAATAAAATTAGAAAATACTAATTTCGTTTTAATTGATTGACAATGATTACTGTGAATACATAATTACAGATTATAATTTAACGAATCCTCAGACGTGAGATTGAAGCTCTGAACTTCCAGGAGTAATTACAGCAATTAATAACTATTGTGTTCAATAGAAAAAAGGGGACAGTATGTGAGGGTTTTTGCTATTCTCAGGGATACGAAGCCTGTTTATCTTTTTGATGTCCTCCTATTGGTCTGACCATCTGCCGAAGGCCACCTAGAGCAGATGTTTAACTCCCTGGGCAATCTATTTAATGCTAGTTGAAAAGAGGCATCAGGTGAGAGAAAAGGGTCTCAGGCGTCTTGCCCTGCCCGGGGATCGAACCCGGGACCTTTCGGTTATGACCTAATTTGAGGCGAAAACATGTTTTGGTAGTTGGAGTTAAAAATAATGTTAGGGTACTGAACTAGCACTGACGAGTGATAGCCAGGGCGAGTGATAGCCAGGACGAGTGATAGCGAGGGCGAGTGATAGCGAGCACGAGTGATAGCGAGCACGAGTGATAGCGAGCACGAGTGATAGCGAGCACGAGTGATAGCGAGGACGAGTGATAGCGAGCACGAGTGATAGCGAGCACGAGTGATAGCGAGCACGAGTGATAGCGAGCACGAGTGATAGCGAGCACGAGTGATAGCGAGCACGAGTGATAGCGAGGACGAGTGATAACGAGCAAGAGTACAAACGAGTACACACTGGAGCATATATATATATATATATATATATATATATATGTCGTACCTAGTAGCCAGAACTCACTTCTCAGCCTATTATTCAAGGCCCGATTTGCCTAATAAGCCAAGTTTTCCTGAATTAATATATTTACTATAATTTTTTTCTTATGAAATTATAAAGCAACCCTTTTCTCTATGTATGAGGTCAATTTTTTTTTATTCGAGTTAAAATTAACGTAGATATATGACCGAACCTAACCAACCCTACCTAACCTAACCTAACCTATATTTATAGGTAAGGTTAGGTTAGGTAGCCAAAAAAAGCTAGGTTAGGTTAGGTTAGGTAGGTTAGGTAGACGAAAAAACATTAATTCATGAAAACTTGGCTTATTAGGCAAATCGGGCCTTGAATAGTAGGCTGAGAAGTGCGTTCTGGCTATTAGGTACGACATATATATATATATATATATATATATATATATATATATATATATATATATATATATATATATATACATTAACGCCTTAAGACATGAGTGTCTCACACCTCCTCCTCTTCCATCTTAAGGTTCCCTCAACCTGAACAAGACGCGACTACCAATTAGATCCGAAATTGGGTTGGAAGAAATATGAGCGGTAATTGAGGATAATGAAACCATAAATTGTTTGTGTGTCTCTCTTGTTGTTCCTGGCTTGATACGTCTGATGTGATGGTGAGGGAGATGCTGGTGAGGGAGATGCTGGTGAGGGAGATGCTGGTGAGGGAGATGCTGGTGAGGGAGATGCTGGTGAGGGAGATGCTGGTGAGAGAAGTTTATAAGATGGAGAGGACCGTTGATATGACCGTGAAGGATATGTTGCTAAGCAAGTCTATTTTTTTTCTAGCACTTCTAATTGTCTAATATTATAAGGAAACAGATCTCTATTCATATATATAGAGTCTCAGTCAATTATTTTTCGTGTTCATTTACAATTTAAATTGGCTTATATTCCGGTGTTGAGGTGACAATATCTAGAGCGAAGGTACAGGAGGACCGCCGCACCAAGTCCATAATTCTGCCTGTTATCAGTGGCAGTCCTGGACCTTGGCAGCTGGTCAGATGGGAATGGCGAGGCTTCTCACGGTGCTTCCGTTGACATTGTGATTTACAGTACTGCGCTGGACACTTAGTGAATGGTGAACGCAATGACTAAAGGCAGTACTTCAGCAAGAAGTTATCTATGAGAGAAATCAAATTTAGGAAAAGGAGGATTTACAGGTGAGCTTCTTTTGGTAGATCTGTTAACAAGGGACACACACACACACACACACACACACACACACACACACACACACACACACACACACACACACACACACACACACACACACACACACACACAGATGGCGGGACTAAAGAGCCAAAGTTCAACCCCTGCAAGCACAACTAGGTGAGTACACACACACACACACACACACACACACACACACACACACGTCTTTTCGTTCACAGAAAGAAAAAAAATCAACGTGTGTGCAAAAATTACATATATTTATACTAAAGTTATAAAAGAAAGACAACAACTGATTTAAATGTGAGTAGTTTTTTCTAGATTTAACATTATACTTTAAATCCCTTTCACAAATCAGCCCCCCAATTGTAGTCTCTCAGTGTATTCTCGTAATAGTGTCTTTGGTAGCGGACAAAGTCAACAATGACACTGAACTGTACCGGCCCCTCTTCTATAATTACAACACCTTATATGAAGCAAAAATGTATTCCTATCTGGAGTATGGACAACTCTCTTGGCCTTCGCTATGTCCCTTAATTATCCGCCTTCTGGACATTGTGGGGAACTAAGCAAGGAGACTTTTCTGTGGTCCGTTGTGGTTGGTCAGGTCAGTATATTAGAGCCTTCAGCACTGGAGAGGGAAGGAGGGAATTATCAAGGGAAAACGCCAAGCTATTACGACTATATAGCACTTGGAAGGGGTCAGGATTTGGGATAGGACGGGGGGAAGGAATAGTGCCTAACCATTTGGACGGTCGGGGATTGAACGCCGACCTCCATGAAGCGAGACCGTCGCTCTATCGTCCAGCCCAAGTGGTTGGACTCAACACTGGAGAGATATTGTTGGTTTACTGCTGTGTATAACGACTATGTTCTTCATGTTTTGTAACTTGGCCCTTCTTCGAGAACAGGAAGAAAATGGCAACTCTAAGATATTGGGTTTATAGTTATCAACAGCTTGATACTGTCTGTGGTGTTCTTAAGAACATTTCACAAGCGATCACTCTCAAGAACATCGCTCTTTCAGCAAGCATTTGCCCATTGGCTGATGTGTTACATGTTCGCAAGTACATGCCCTCACTATCCTGGAGCCTAGCCGTTCTGTAAGACATGTTCACTTACTATCCTGGAGCCTAGCCGTTCTGTAAGACATGACCTAAACTCACTATCCTGGAACCTAGCCGTTCTGTAAGACATGTACACTTGCTATCCTGGAGCCTATCCGTTCTGTAAGACATGACCTAAACTCACTATCCTGGAGCCTAGCCGTTCTATAAGACATGACCTGCACTCACTATCCTGGAACCTATCCGTTCTGTAAGACATGTACACTTACTATACTGGAGCCTAGCCGTTCTGTAAGACATGTACACTTACTATCCCGGAGCTAAGCCGTTCTGTAAGACATGACCTACACTCACTACCCTGGAGCCTAGCCGTTCTGTAAGACAGGACCTAAACTCACTATCCTGGAGCCTAGCCGTCCTGTAAGACATGACCTACACTCTCTATCCTGGAGCCTAGCCGTCCTGTAAGACATGACCTACACTCTCTATCGTGGAGCCTAGCCGTCTCTGCCTCCGCCAGGACAACCGCCCCTGGAGCCATCACTTACATTAATGAAGTCGGCGTCGACGGTGCGGCCCTGTTGGTACCAGATGACGCGCGCTGGGGGGTTGCTGCCTTCTGCCGTACAAGTCACCTCCGCCTCACGACCCTCCACTAGCGGGTTCTCCGACGCCTCGATCCTCACACTGGCGGGACCACCTGGACCACGAGGAGACTTGTTCAGGCACTGAGGGAAGGGCTCCGAGAAACAGAAAGTGTGTGAGAAAGACATGTAAAGTTACCACAAAATGATTACTATAAGGGGGAAAAATAATGGATGCAGGCGATGCGTGGCTAAATAATAATATATCGTGGATATAATAATATATTGTATGTATATAAATAATAATATATCGTGGATATAATAATATATCGTATATATATAAATAATAATATAATATCGTGGCTGACAATAACGTGGCTAAAGTATGTTGACCAGACCACACACTAGAAGGTGAAGGAACGACGACGTTGCGGTCCGTCCTGGACCATTCTCAAGACGATTGTGTCATTCTCAATCGACTTGAGAATGGTCCAGGACGGACCGAAACGTCGTCGTCCCTTCACCTTCTAGTGTGTGGTCTGGTCATGAAAAATAATAGATGTTCTATCGTTTATATTATATTATATAACGACAGCTGCAACAGTGAGCAACATCCCTCCCATAAAACTATTACAAATCACTATGAGTTCACATTATAAAACAGGAAGGGAAGGGAACTATCAGGGGAGAAAGCGCCAAGCCATTACGACTATTTAGCACTGGGAAGGGGTCATGATAATGATTTGGGATGGGACGGGGGGAAGGAATGGTGCCCCAACCACTTGGTCGATCGGGGATTGAACACCGGCCTGCATGAAGCGAGACCGTCGCTCTATCTCCAGCCCAAGTGACTGGGTATAAAACAGGAGAAAGTATTATAAGAAATGTAATTGCAAATGGAGTGACACCGACAAGGTCCCGAGACCAAAAAACTGGACATTATTATTTACTACCAAACCAAGAAGGACTGCTGATTTAATACTTGAAAACAGCCCCCAATAAACAATACAACCCTCTCCAAAAAGCAAACTTGGTATACCAGTTTACACGCCCCAATGAAGGATGTCACCTTCAGTCTACCAATATATTGACCACCACACAGCTTTTGTGAAGCCTGACCTACCATCTACAGGCTGCTATGGCCAGAAACCACATGCAAAATGAGCATAAAAACATCACTCATTAAGAACATGCTTGAATATATAGTTTGCAATAATCCTGGCATCTAACCAAAGAACATTGCAAATCCTGGAGGATTTATATATATATATATATATATATATATATATATATATATATATATATATATATATATTTATTTATATATATATATATAATTTTCCCCCATGTAATTAGCATCATATGGAGGGGGACTGTAATACGTGGAGGACCAGAGCGGTAAATGACAGAAGATATCAACAAAGGGAAGAAGCGTTATCAGTACTTGGAGCACCTCATTTCACGGAAGGACCTGCGGTACATGGAGGATGATAGGAGTACGTGAAGGATGAAAGGGGTATATGGAGGATGACAGGGGTACATGGAGGATAACAGCAATATATGGAGGATGACAGGGGTACATGGAGGATGACAGCAGCACTCAGAAAGACACCAAGAATTGTGGAAGAAGACAGCAGTAACTAACAAAAACATGGAGGAAATCAGGACATGAAGTAAGTTAAGAGTGCAGGAGGAAGAGAAGATGAGTTAATGAGTGACGATACGATGAGTCGTACAGGTGACATTCCTGGTGTAGTTGGCGGTGACGGGGGCGGTGACGTCGTTGTTGGTGGCGTGACAGGTGAAGGGGAGGGAGAGGTCGGTGCGGGAGGCTGGCACCTCCAACATGTTGAAGGCTCCCCCGTGCTCCACCGTGCTGTTGGCGTCCACCACGCGGCCGCCCTGCCGCCACACCACGCTGGCTGCTGGCGACCCTGGCGGTGGAGGGTGAGGCGCTCCTCCAGTTAATGGCATTTGTGGGCGTGGTGTGGTCATTTGTGGGCGTGGTGTGGTCATTTGTGGGCGTGATGTGGTCATTTGTGGGCGTGATGTGGTCATTTGTGGGCGTGATGTGGTCATTTGTGGGCGTGGTGTGGTCATTTGTGGGCGTGATGTGGTCATTTGTGGGCGTGATGTGGTCATTTGTGGGTGTGGTGTGGTCATTTGTGGGCGTGATGTGGTCATTTGTGGGCGTGATGTGGTCATTTGTGGGCGTGATGTGGTCATTTGTGGGCGTGATGTGGTCATTTGTGGGCGTGATGTGGTCATTTGTGGGCGTGATGTGGTCATTTGTGGGCGTGATGTGGTCATTTGTGGGCGTGATGTGGTCATTTGTGGGCGTGGTGTGGTCATTTGTGGGCGTGATGTGGTCATTTGTGGGCGTGATGTGGTCATTTGTGGGCGTGATGTGGTCATTTGTGGGCGTGATGTGGTCATTTGTGGGCGTGATGTGGTCATTTGTGGGCGTGATGTGGTCATTTGTGGGTGTGGTGTGGTCATTTGTGGGCGTGGTGTGGGCGTTTGTGGGTGTGGTGTGGGCGTGATGTGGTCATTTGTGGATATAGCGTGAGAATTTGTTCACATAGCAGAGTCATTTTGGGGTATATATATATATATATATATATATATATATATATATATATATATATATATATATATATATATATATATATAATAGGTCAGAACCCACAGTAATAGTTTCGATCAAAGAAATGCCACTTCAGGAGCGCTACAGGGAAGCATGTTTGCAAAATATGGTTGTGGATGAGCCAAATAAAGTACCAACTATCATTATTGCGACAAACAGTTTACATTGTTGGGAGAAAACATAGGATAGGAAAATGGGTTCAAAGGGAGTGGATATAAACAAGACAGATCTACTATGAGGCCAAAACAAATCTGTTGTGGTGGTCCCTAAATTTAATGTATTCATGTGTGTATATTAGCTTACATATGTGAACTTTGCTGCCGATATGTTACAGTTTTGGGAGTTTTAGTCTTGTAGAGCTTATTGATAGTGATGCCAACGCCATTGTTTTCAAGACTTGGACTGTAAACAAATTTTCCTTTTTCAATAATGTGGGCAATTATTCCTATGCAAGGGCAGGAGAAGTTGACCCAGAGGTAGAAGTGTGGTCCCACCGACACACGTGACTTCGAGCAGATCAGGTGAGCATGAAAGTAGCCTGGTGTATCGTCCCTAGAACTTTGTAGTCTTCCCCGTTATAAGCAGGGGTCAATATTCTCCCCATTTTCATTATGCTGGAGCTTTCATAACGGTGACGAGCGAGGCACAATGGTTGTCTACTGCTGTGTGCTTACCACACTCCTGCAGCCATCTTTTGTTAACACAATGTTCTCTCTCTCTCTCTCTCTCTGTCTCTCTCTCTCTCTCTCTCTCTCTCTCTCTCTCTCTCTCTCTCTCTCTCTCTCTCTCTCTCTCTCTCTCTCTCTCTCTCTCTCTCTCTCTCTCTCTCTCTCTCTCTCTCTGTTTCGAACGTTATGAATGACATATGAAGAGCAAAGAGGGAGAGCTGAGAAAGAGTGGGATAAAGTGGGGATAGAGTGAGGAGGAAGATGCAGGAGAAAAGATAGAGAAAGGTATTTGAGAGAGGTTGAGTCAAAGTGGAGAGGTTGTGGTGAGCAGAGAGAGAGAGAGAGAGAGGGGGGGGGGGGAAAGGGGCAGAGACAGGAGGAAGGGGGATGAAAAGCGATGAGGAATGTGAGGAGGGAGTTAGAAGATAACACGATGTGCTGACACTGGTTTAAAGCATCTATTATTCTGTGATAATTGAGGATATAAAATGCAGAAAAAGATATATATATATATATATATATATATATATATATATATATATATATATATATATATATATATATATATATATATATATATATATATATATTTATATGTATATATAATATATTTGCTATCTACGATGACTAGTGCATGGGTGATAGCTGATCTTATGTCAGCTATCTACGATGCGCTATTCATCGCAGATAGTTGACAAAAAATCAGATATTTAGCTAAATATATGCATTTCCCATTGCTGTTCCTATAGTGATATAAAATCACAAAGCATCACCTTCATCACTGCCAGATTGTCTGTCATTTCTGAATATTTGTATAATAGAAAATCCCTGATTTGTCAAATGTATTCATGACAGTCATCAAGGATGCCCTCAACAGTTGTCACTACGCTTGACAGAGCACAATACAACCGTGTGTGTGTGATTCATGTGTGCTCAGAGATCCGTATAGTTAGCAGAGGCAACATAGAGGCTGTCTGTCTGTGTGACATTGTCGTATCCCCCAGGGTAAGGTATATATCCTCCAGCCAGAGTGATGGTCCAGTGTGTTGGAGGATTGATATAAGCCTCACCCATGATCTGACGTGTTATCAGGAGGAGAGTATATACAAGTCTGGTACAGATATCTCTGGTGAGGGTCGGGACGGGTTGTGATAGTGCGCGAAGGTCAGTCAGGATATGCCTAATACATTCTGCTTGTCTCATGTATTTTCCCTGTTGCTTCATGGCTATTCAGTGAGTTTTTGATGTGTGGTGGTTGATGTTGGTACTATTTAATTAATAATAATACTGAGAAAATCAGTAGGAGCTGTGATGGGGATACGAACCTATGCAGGTGGACAGTCCCTCGCCCCAGACAACCAGGCCACGACATGACCAACAATTATAATTATTATTATTGTTTTATTATTACACATATGCTTTGTTGTTTGTTGAAAGCTGACATATATAGTGTACTTATTCTGTGCAATTATCTGCAGCAGAACAAGTACACTGTGTATACAGTTTTGTGCTAATTGATTTCTATGCAAGATCGAGGAATAGCTTTTTTTTGGGGGGGGGGAGTCAAGTTCTATATAACGGGAAGGAATTCAGATCATCTAAGCCTCCAAAATTGCATTGTTCCTGCGAAGGTGACGGAGATACGGCTGTCTAAGCTTGAGATAAACCCCGAGGACTATTAAACGAAATTGGTGGTGAGTATATCTGATTGTGTCCATGTTTCTCCTGATTGTGCCCGTGTCTCACCTGATTGTGTCCATGTCTCACCTGATTGTGCCCGTGTCACTTGATAGTAAATATTTCGCTAAGTAACGAGGAATCTCTAATAATAATGACCGGAAGGCACCTAAAAATGATAGAAGCTCACTTTATTATCCCAGTAACGCCAGAGACTCACCCAGTAGCCCCAGAGACTCACCCAGTAGCCCCAGACACTCACCCAGTACCCCCCGAGACTCACCTCCAATAGCCCGGCACACCACATCATTCTTGTCACCTGGGAAGACGGGAGAGAACTGGGAGATGATCTCCACCCTCTCCGGGGGAACTGTGGGAGAGAGAACAGCATCACCTGAGGCTTGAGGCTAGGGAGGAGACTGCTCTTGGAGAGAACACGGGAGACAGGGGAGATAAAACTGGGTAATGTGGAGGTAAGGTTGACAAATGGGGAGATAACACAGGGAAATATCGGCGGATAACACTAGGAAATTATGAGATAATAGAAAATAAAGCAATAATGTAGGTAGATGAGCAAGGGTAGATGGAGGAGGACAAAGGTAGATAGGAAATTATGAAGATATAAGTTGGGATAATGCAAAGTCGAGAATAGATAACATGCAGAGAGATCAGGAAATCTATGGTTCAGAAGTAGATAACGTGGGTACAGGGAGATACAGCATGGGTACAGAGGTAGATTATATGGATACAGGGAGATACAGTCTGGCTACAGAGGTAGATGCCGTGGGTACAGCGTGCATGAGTAGAGTTAGTAACAGATGAATGACAACATAGTAAATAGTAGAAAAGATGGGGTAGATTTGAATATAACTAGAGTAGATGCGGAGATAACAGGGTAGATAGAGATAACGAAGACTTAATAAGATAACACGTGCTGAGGGAAACCTGTAAGTGACTGCAGCTAAGATATTGCACTTGACTGAACAAATAATTAGATTTCGTAAAAGATACTGGGGTAGAGAAGAAGAAGATACTGCTATAAAGCAAAAGATACTCCGGTAGTAGAATAGATATTATGGTATTGAGAACGATACTGTGGAAGTTGGAAAGATACTGTGGTAGTTGGAAAGTTACTGTAGTAGTGGAAAAGATACTCCAGTACAGTGAAAAGATATTGCGGTAGAAGAAATGATATTACAGTAATGGAAAAGTTATTATTAAGATGCTTACATAAACACTGCTTTATTATGTAATAAATATATATATATATATATATATATATATATATATATATATATATATATATATATATATATATATATATATATATATATATATATATATATATATATATATATGTATATAAATATATATGTATATAAATATATATGTATATATATATATATTTATATATATATATATATATATATATATATATATATATATATATATATATATATATATATATATATCAAACGTTGAAAATAGAAATAAAACTAAAAAAAGCTTTGTTATAAATATATTCTTTTCACAGATTTAAGATATCTTATTACCTAATTTATATTCCAGTTGCATTACAGAGAATGCAACAGCTTCAGAAAATAGTTTATGAAATTATTTTTTGGAATAATTAAATAACAGTAAAAGATTTAATAGACAGCTCCGGACTCTGTGAAAATTATTAAATTACGTATTTGGCGGCAACTTGACAACTAGCAAAAATATTTTAAAGCAGAAATTGGGTGAAATTCTCTAACCCTTTCCGTTAACTTGTGACTTTTCACATTCATTGTTTTTTTATTGAAATTTGCGTCCCTATTTATAATAAATAGCCGACTAGTGCTTCGGAGCTCATGAGTTGTTTAATGTATATCAACAAAGCCGCCAAAGATGGAGAAAAATTTGGAGGTTCGTAAGTGCTTGCGTCACTGCCTGATGAATCCGGATTCAGGAGCTGTGAAAGCGTTTTCCACGGGTGTTTAATAGGAGACCAGGACAGGTGTCTCCTCCACGGGTGTTTAACAGGGGACCAGGACAGGTGCCTGCTCCACGGGTGTTTAACAAGGGGACCAGGACAGGTGCCTGCTCCACGGGTGTTTAACAGGGGACCAGGACAGGTGCTTGCTCCACGGGTGTTTAACAGGGGACCAGGACAGGTGCTTGCTCCACGGGTGTTTAACAGGGGACCAGGACAGGTGTCTCCTCCACGGGTGTTTAACAGGCCAGTTGGAAACGTTGCTCTTCCCAGACGTTCACTTAGTAATTACGAAAACAAAACGTTACTGCTCTCATCTCCTCTTTCTTCTCATTCTACATTGATTGCCGTTTTCTTTCACTTCTCTTCCATCTTTCCTAGCTTGCATTCATCTTCCTTCCCTTGCGCACCAGGTGTGAACGCAGGGATATGAAAGAGTTCTGTCGCACGCTAGACCACCGCTGGGAGTGTAGAGTGGGAGGGGGGAGTGTAGAGTGGGAGGGGGGAGTGTAGAGTGGAAGGGGGGAGTGTAGAGTGGGAGGGGGGAGTGTAGAGTGGAAGGGGGGAGTGTAGAGTGGGAGGGAGGGGGAGTGTAGAGTGGAAGGGGGGAGTGTAGAATGGAAGGGGGGAGTGTAGAGTGGAAGGGGGGAGTGTAGAGTGGAAGGGGGGAGTGTAGAGTGGGAGGGGGGGAGTGTAGAGTGGAAGGGGGGAGTGTAGAGTGGGAGGGGGGGAGTGTAGAGTGGAAGGGGGGAGTGTAGAGTGGGAGGGGGGAGTGTAGAGTGGAAGAGGGGAGTGTAGAGTGGGAGGGGGAGGGGGGAGCGTGAGCCACCGCCCACGCTACGCCAAGAGCAACTCAGTGGAAGAGGTAATTGACGCTGACGGAGCTGTAATGGCAACTGCCGGGCGTGGAGTGGGAGGGGGAGGCGACTGGTAGGGTAGAGGAGAGGAGAGGAGAGATGGTATGGGCAAAAGAGAGAGAGAGAGAGAGAGAGAGGGGCAGCTTTTGTCAGCCCCTCCCATCTATCACACTCCCCTCCTTCCCTTACCACTCACTACAGGGCCCCGCGGCCCTGGTCGACGACCGGGCCGCGGGGACGCTAAGCCCCGGAAGCACCTCAAGGTAACACCCTTCCTTGACTTCAGCGCTCTGACACATCACACGAAGCTTCAGAGCAACAGCAAGTTGTGTCTCGCTTTTCTGCAAGGAGGTTGTCTCTTTGGGCCCAGTATACAGAAGCAACGATTTGTGAGGCTCTCAATGGTGTGGTGTCACTAGCGGAGTCCCACAGGGCTCTGTACTCGGACCTATCCTGTTCCTGATATACGTGAATGATCTTCCAGAAGGTATAGACTTATTCCTTTCAATGTTTGCTGATGATGCTATAATTATGAAAAGGATTAAGACGGAGGAGAATAAAAGGCTACGTATTGACCTGGACAGACTGAAGGAATGGTTCAATAAATGGCTATTAGAGTTTACCACGAGTAAGTGCAAAGTGATGAAGATAGGCGTAGGGAGCAGGAGGCCAAACACAAGGTACCAGTTGGGAGAGGAAATCCTTCAGGAATCAGGAAGAGAGAAGAATCTGGGGTTGATATCACACAGAACCTGTCTCCTGCAGCACACACATGAAAAGGATAACATCAGCGGCTTATGGAAAGCTGGCAAACATAAGAACTGCCTTCAGAAACTTGTGTAAGTAATCATTCAGAGCCTTATATACCTTATATATCAGACCAATACTGGAATATGCGGCTCCAGCCTGGATTCAAACCACCCCATATCAAGTCAAACATAAAACAAAGTTAGAAAAGCTTCAGAGGTATGCCATCAGACTAGTCCCCCGAGCTGAGAGGTATGAGCTACGATGAAAGATTACTGGAACTAACACGACACTAGATGACAGTAGAATTATGGGAGACATGATCACTACCTATAAAGCTCTCAGAGGAATTAATAGGGTAGATAAATATAGACCGATTAGCACGCGTGGTACTAGCACAAGGGGACACAGGTGGAAACTGAGTACCCAAATAAGCCACAGGAAGTTAGAAAGAACTTTTTCAGTGTCAGAGTAGTTAACAAATTGAATGCATTAGGCAGTGATGTGGTGGAGGGTGACTCCATACAAAATTTCAAATGTCGATATGATAGAGTCCAGTAGGCTCAGGAATCTGTACACCAGTTGATTGACAGTTGAGAGGCGGGACGAAAGAGCCAGAGCTCAACCCTCGGAAGCACAACTAGGTGAGTATACACACATCCCCGTAACCCACGAGCTCATTATCTGCACCTCACCTATCACCATAACCACGTCTTAATAACCATTAAAGAGGCCTGGCGAGGTATTAACACGGCCCAGGGCGCCGCATCGTATGGTAACCTCATCCTCATATCACCTAACCAAAAATTATTACATATATATATATCCAATGATCACCTTCTCTAACAAATGGATCCTCGCATCACCACTTCGAAATGGGATTAATTGCTATCTAATTGGACGTCAGTGCTACTAGAAGCAATTCAAGAAGAGAAGACTTAATTAAATGTTGATTAAATCGTTCTGCCTCTGATTACGGCCCCACTCGCGCGAGACTCTTGCGTTCAGAAAGAGAGAGAGAAAGAGAGAGTGAGAGGGATTTGTTCTGCTTCGCTTCTCCCAAACTCGCTTTTTGTTTGTCCTTTGGTGCGAGGTTCGAAGGAAAAGTTGGCAATGAACCTCTCGTTGATGTGCGGTGTTGCTTAGCTCAGCTTTGATTAGCCTCCCCCGCGCCTGACTCCTTGATATAAAACCCCGCCAATCATTATATATTACATAATGTTCACCCTTCGTGCAAGATTTGCCTCAGAAATGCATTCGGGTGAAGCCATGTTTATCTTGTTACAGCTACGAAGGTTCTGTGATTCACGCTCCACTCAAACTCCAGTTGGTTTATAGTTAGCGAGTTAAAACACACTTGGTACCACTTCTCTCGGTTCTACCGGGCTACTGCCTGGTCATGTCAGCTGAGGGAGGTCCAGGGAAGGAACGGGTTGGGCACATACCCGTTTAAGCCTTCACCTCAATCCTATAAATATCATTTCTTCTGTAACAAATATGCCCAAAGGCATTGCTCTATCTTCAAAACATGTTTACCTTTATGGTTATTAGAATACAGAAGTACAGGATACATAACAGTGTATTCGTTATGCTGTAGCTAGAACAGCTGTCCTAGAATTGGTTAAAGTGAAGAATTGCTTTAGTCAATCAAGATTCCTTAACCTGCTCAGGCAAGGTTAAGGAATCTTGTGTTACTCAGGACATATAGTTTGTTTGTTACAAGTGAGTGACTCTCTTCCAGATGAGTGGTATATATATATATATATATATATATATATATATATATATATATATATATATATATATATATATATATATATATATATATATAATTCAGAATGTATAGTTATATTAAAGAAATGTAATTCTGATATTTTTGGATCAAAGGTAACGAAAGACTGTTTTGGTATTTTATGCTCACAGTCTCGTCACGATTATTTTGAAGTACTTTTATATCTTCTCAGATTTACTAAGATATGCGACATTCTTAAACTGTCTTTCGAACGCTTATTATATTTCCCTTGTAGACCATCAACGACCTTATGAGGCTGTCTGGAATTTAATATAGTTGTAAATGGGTTAAAATTCAAACAATATTTTACGAAACTCTATCGAATTTAAATCAGTTTACATCAATTTTGAATCATTTTACATTAGTGCAAATGTAATATAAATGAATTTCACATTAGTGGGGTAAAATCAAAATAAACTTTCAAACAAATATAAATGAAGATTTATCTGCGGAACCAACACCAAAAAAAAACCAAACATCTGCTTAAGCGGCAAACTTTTCCCATGAAATTGAAATTCGGGAAAAAATTTCGCCGCACTTAACAGAACAGATCGATCAAAATAATGATGTCTGTCACATCAGCATCTGGCGATTGATAGGCGGAATTATATTATTCATGCAATCTATCCATTCCGCAGATTTCTGTCATGCCATTCATCTGCAAAGCCGCCTGCCAGAATCCGCTCACTAATTCCAAAACGTCAATGTTCTCAAAGTTAGGTTTAATAAAAAGTTTTTTGAAAAATTGGAAAATTCCACGGGTGGGATTATTAGCTGGGTATGGGATAAGAGTGAGTAGAATTTGTTTTAATTTTTGGAATTTCATTAATGAATATTGTTAATTCAAGAAAAGGGACTGGGGTTATTATATGTGAATGGTTGCTAGGTGCAACCCTCCATACTCATCTCTCTTTCTCTCTCTCTCTCTCTTTCTCTCTCTCTCTCTCTTTCTCTCTCTCTCTCTCTCTCTCTCTCTCTCTCTCTCTCTCTCTCTCTCTCTCTCTCTCTCTCTCTCTCTCTCTCTCTCTCTCTCTCTCTCTCTCTCGCTCTCTCTCTCACAGAGAACTACTATTATTTGGGTACTCTGTGTTTCTCAATTGAAGTGTGACTACTTTACATATTAACGTTGACTACTATGTGTATTGAAATTTGAGTAGTGTATGGATTGGTGTGTAACAACTTAGGTGTAACTAATGAGGGTTAGTAATGCACTGTGACTGCATTAGTGTAACTGCGGTATTGTATCTAATGTAGTGTGGTCAATTTATGAGTCGATATATTTTCCTGTGACATTCTTGGCGGGACAGAAGTGTCCGGCAGGCCCATTGTATTTCTCATGTGACATGTACGGCTTTTATCTACACGATCAGTTACCTAAACTATTTAGTCCGACTTAAAGCTCTCAAAATCTACTCTCTATATAGGAGACGAGAGAGGTATCACATAATATATATATACGTGGAAGATACTGGAAGACCAGGTCCCGAATTTGCACAGTAAATTAACCACTACAGAAGCGAAAGATTCAGCATGAAATGCTGAATAGACTCAGTGAAGTGTAGAGCTGAATAAAAAAAATACGAGAGAACATTGTTTGAACATCAGAGGTCCGCGCCTGTTCAATATCCTCTCAGCAAACATAAGAAACCTTTCCGGTACAAAAACAGAATCGTTGAAGGGTTTCTGGGGAATACAGAGAGGTGACCTGCTTCTGTTTTATTTCTGTCGATTCAAGAGGACGGGACCAGCTACCCCGTCTACCGTCACCTCACCAGCTTGCTGTCGTGTGGGGCCGAGGGTTACCGAGTTTTTATTGGACACAAGTTTTGTCCTTGGAGTGAGGGTTCCTCACAATACATATAATGTGACGTTAAAAAAGCTTGCCAGTTCTCTTTGTTGATCTTAGATTTACCATGGCGCGTTATTGTGGCCAAGGACATATCAGTAGTAAACTAATCATGTGCAAAATTGTATATTTTTTTGGTGAATAATATTATACTCTTTCCTTGCTTACTTGGGGTTATCTTGATCTTGAGGTTATCTTGAGATGATTTCGGGGCTTTAGTGTCCCCGCGGCCCGGTCCTCGACCAGGCCTCCACTCCAAGGAAGCAGCCCGTGACAGCTGACTAACACCCACGTACCAATTTTACTGCTAGGTAACAGGGTCATAGGGTGAAAGAAACTCTGCCCATTGTTTCTCGCCAGCGCCTGGGATCGAACCCAGGACCACAGGATCACAAGTCCAGTGTGATGTCCGCTCGGCCGACCGGCTGACTCATTCATCCTCACTGGGTGCATTCATCATTGTAATACACAGGAGGTAATACAGGATAGGTCAGTATTGTACATGTTTTATGATTCATTAAATGATGAGTATTATCATTCTGAGGTAGGATTGAGTAAACCAGTAATAATCATTTAGGATAAGATGATAATTGTGATGAGTAAGATTTAGTATGTATTTATTATACTGTCATGTGCAGCCTAGTTCCAGTGAGTGGAATGTCACATTTCACTCCACGTGAACATCAGAGAACATCAGAACATTGTTTGAACATTGAACATCAAGCAAATAGCCAGAGTTTCTTTCACCTGATGCTCCTATTCACCTAGCAGTAAATAGGTACAGCTGCTACGGGCTTGTTATGACCAACCCATCCCTCTTTTAACCTTATTTAATTACTGTTGTTTATTTTCCGTTTTATCTATGTGTATCTCTTCCTTTTCTCTCAACACCTCATGTTGCTGCCTCATTACTAATATCACCTGGGAGCCGGTCGGCCGAGCGGACAGCACACTGGGCTTGTGATCCTGTGGTCCCGGGTTCGATCTCGGGCGCCGGCGAGAATCAATGGGCAGAGTTTCTATCACCCTATGCCCCTGTTACCCAGCAGTAAAATAGGTACCTGGGTGTTAGTCAGCTGTCACGGGCTGCTTCCTGGGGGTGGAGGCCTGGTCGAGGACCGGGCCGCGGGGACACTAAAACCCCGAAATCATCTTTGCTATCCTCTTTCCTTATTTGTATCATTCCAATTATTTCAGATCATATTTCCTGATGTTTATCCCTTCCATTGTTCCCCTCTTTTCCCTATCATGTGTAACAACTCTCCCTCACTTTCCCCTCACCTCTCTCACCTCCTCTCACATTGACTCCCCTCAAACTGTTCCCTCATTGGTCTCCAGGCCCCAGGTACCCCAGGCAGCAGGTGGCTCTCAGTGGTCATAACTCAGCAGCATGGTGCTGGACCAGGTTAATTTCAGTACTGTACACAAGATATAAAGCCTCGAGCCGGTTTAAGTTTAGCGCAACGCGCAGATTGGAAGCCGACATGATTTCCAACCAAGATGTAATGCTATATAAAAACAGGTGTGAACAAGTAAATAGATAAGCGCGTCTATAAATTTAACCAGTAATATGAAGTGCAATGTTTTGTAATATGTCAAATGGACTACGGGAGTAATATTGTGTGAATTCGTGTTATTTCTTTGCATTCGTTTTTAATATGAGTGATCAATGGCCATTACCATCAGCAAAGCATATTTATATTATATCCTTAAGAAGAACATCAACATTGGCTAGAATTTTGGAGCCTTTCTTTTGCCATCTGTAAAGAGACGCTAACCCGTGCCAGGGCCAGAGCGAACTGCTCTCCCAATATGGTAGTTGGCATTAGCGTGTGAACCGGGTATACCTGCAGGCTTTCCATACCCACCCTCAAAGTCAAACACAAAAAGCCATTGCTTGAGACGTAGCCAGTTGGTGAGGATGCTGCCTGCAAGTTCCGGGAACCAACACCAAACATGACTTACTGATGCAGACGACGAGTCACAATAACGTGGCTGAAATATGTTGACCAAACCACACACTAGAAGTTGAAGGGACGACGACGTTTCGGTCCGTCCTGGACCATTCTCAAGTCGATTATGGATCATTCTCACAATCGACTTGAGAATGGTCCAGGACGGACCGAAACGTCGTCGTCCCTTCAACTTCTAGTGTGTGGTCTGGTCAACGACCATTTTCTCTACTATCAAATACGACCACACCATACGTGAAGTCGTATACCTTTAAAACAGAGGATAGATCTAGACAAGCACAGCAAAAAAAATGACTTAACATTACAATTCCCATTACTTTTGCTCATGTATTCACCTGACGTAGCCAGCCATAACACGTAGCCACACCAAACCTTTATCCGGCTGTCAAACACGGCCACATCGCCAGGATTAACACGTGATTCCAAACGTGGCTTGATTCTAGCATCTCACCAAGCACAATGCAGGCCAGCCAGGGGGTGGGTCCTGTAGGGCCGCGCTTGTGTCGGGGCCTCCAGCACACACAAGAGACTCACTTGGATTTGCATAATGGGGCAGAAAGTGTGGTGCATATCAGATGTGAATGTCGATCCCAGGTGTTTTGGGAAGTCCCCCTCCCCCTTCTTCCAGGCCCTCTGGCTGGCTCACTGTTTCCCTGTTTGTCTTTCACGAGGATTGTAAAATTCTCTCAAGTAACCGTTGGGGCATGGTTGGTCCTCTTTCTAATGGACTGCGAAAAACTTCATAATTTCATCTAGTTAGGGTAAATTCTGAGCAGTTATTCTATATGGAGAACAGGAGTCTGGGAAATTGATATCTTTTCTCTATATTTCATTATCATTTTCACAATTAAATAACTATTGTAATACGCACACACACACACACACACACACACACACACACACACACACACACACACACACACACACACACACACACACAGAAATGAAGAGGACATGCACATAGGGGGCCGTGTGGCTGAGTGGACAGAGCTCGGGGATCATAGTCCTAAGGCCCCGGATTCGATTCCCGCCGAAGCTTAAACAGATCAGTAGAGTTTCTTTCACACTGATGCTCTTCTTCACCTAGCAGTAAATAGGTACCTGGGAGTTAGATATCTGTTACGGGATGCTTCCTGGGTATGTGTGTGTGTGTGTGGGAAAAACATTAGTAGTTAGTGAGAGTTTATTGATTGACAGTTGAGAGGCGGGCCGAAAGAGCAAAGCTCAACCCCCGCAAGCACAACTAGGTGAACACACACACACACACACACACACACACACACACACACACACACACACACACACACACACACACACACACACACACACACACACACTCGAATCCTGGAATATGCGGCCCCAGCATAGAGCCCGTACCTTGTCAAGCACAAGACGAAGCTGGAATAAGTTCAGAGGTATGCCACTAGGCTAGTCCCAGAACTAGGAGGCATGAGCTACGAGGAAAGGCTGCGTGAAATGCATCTCACAATACTGGAAGACAGAAGAGTAAGGGTAGACATGATCACTACCTACAAAATTCTCAGAGGAATGGACAGGGTAGATAAAGATAAACTGTTTAACAGGGGTGGTTAAGCGTGGTTAATTTAACATGATATTTGACATATTTAACATACGTACGCGAACAAGGGGACACATATGGAGACTGCGTACCCAAATGAGCCACAGAGACGTTAGAAAGAACTTTTTCAGTGTCAGAGTAGTTAACAGGTGGAATGCATTAGGCAGTGATGTGGTGGAGGCTGACTCCATACACAGTTTATAATGTAGATATGATAGAGCCCAGTAGGCTCAAGAATGGCACAATAAAAATGACAAAATGGCCCAAAATGACAAGTAAACCCCTACAATAATGATAGTTTACCCTTCAACATATTCACGTTTCATCTCCCTGAGGCGATGCATGAAAGTGCAGTTATACGTATTCATATTTGTGTATATAATGCGAGGAAACAAAATGTATGATGTAAATAATTAATTATTGCATGAGCCGCGCGGATCTACGAGATGAATTATTAAACCTCCAAAAGCGTTCTGTTATTATTTAAGCATCTACATTGCCTTATTAAGAGTATGTGTTTCTTAGTAGGCAAACTGTGTTTATGCATATTTATCTATCTGCAAATTGTGAGGTGTAGAAAATTGAGATGGAAATAGTTTTTAATAAGAAATTGGAATTACAGATTTTGTATGATACATAGAAAACGTTAACCTGGTGTGTCTTTGTAGTCGTAATGAACTTTATTTCTATGATGATCTATAAATAAGTTGATGTTTTCTTTATTCTATGCAGCAGCAAGCAGGTTATTAACACTGACTAACATCAACGAACCTTACGCGTATCTCCCTAAATACAACATGCGAAGAATAATCACGAATCTTGCAAAAATTAAGGTTTTGAGGATCAAAAGTTATATGCTAATATATTAGTAGACAGCTCTTGTCGTCTTTGATAATTAGCAGCCCTTAAAAGTTTCATTATTTTTAACGAGTTCCTTATCGGACGTACTAGATATCGTAGGATTATTTTAATTACAAATCTGATAACAATTGTTAAGTCCCGTACAACACAGGGATCTTCGTCCATGGCCCCGACCACTGGTTAGTATTTTCAGTGCTAACTGGCCATTACTTCTTGTTTGAGGGATAATAATGCTTTTATCACTAGATGGATTTTTAATTGGTGACAAGCTTTACCTTCTTTTCTCAAGATGTTTTGATCACTGAGTCACTGGACCGAATTGGTCGTACTAATCTTACGTTTTGATTACTGCATTGAAGAAGTTATCAAGTTTTACGATAACTTCAGAAGTCGTTTCGCTTCATGTAGATCGGCGTTCAACACCCGACCGTCCACAAGTGGTTGGGTACCATTCCTTCCCCCCGTCCCATCCCAAATCCTTATCCTGACCCTTTCCCAGTGCTATATAGTCGTAGTGACTTGGCGCTTTTCCCTGACAAATTACCTTACCTTATCGTTTCTAGATAGTGCCTTCTATACGACCTACTCGAAATGGTAGTTGAAAGATAGGGCTTTCCTTGTTAGTGTAAGCTGTCACTCGCTGCTCTAGTACCTATACCCAGCTGTTTGCCGCAGGGGCTGTGGAGGGGATGGTCCGCGAAACGTTGTGGACTTCTCTTCAGTAGAAGACGTTTGGCGTTATCTGTAGCCAAGCTGTCACGTTGTATTTAATGCATTTTGTACAATCCATATTAGGGGTGTTGGAGGCTACTTCACCTGCATCGGTCGGTGAAGGGCGGAAGGCTAATCGAACTATCTTGGAGCTGCTTCCCTCTGAATATCTCATCAAGATAGCTGGAGCTCGAAGGGCAAATTTCATTGGGTACAGAGAATAGTTAAAGCCATTTGACATTGACATTGTTCTGTTGTCTATTGTTCTATTGGCATTCCGTTCTATTGCCATTTCGTTCTATTGTTCTATTGCCGTTCTATGTTTTATTGTTGTTCTATTGCCTATTCTCATGTTTTAAATGGGTGAGATGCTGAGCTTGCTTGAACACTGAAGCTTCGATGACTATTCTGAGTAATTAGTGGGTCATGTTTCGTAAATGGCCCACTACGTTATTTAGTTGGCCAGTCCTTGGTGAACTGCATTTCTACAAGTCGATTCATAGTCACAGAGTTTAGCTTCATGGCGGAAAATTTTATATTTAAACCACATTGCTGTTGAAGATACCCCAGGCTCTTATTGAACGTCCGGAAACTAGGGACTAAGTAAATGATAGAATGCTCGTGGTAGTGATTCTCCCTTTAAGCCGTCTGTTGAATAAGGAAGTTCAAAGCCATGGGGGACAGGACGTGTTAAATTATTCTTGAAAATCCTTCATGTCTGAAGCGTGTCGGCTTCATGAAATGACATACCAGCCACATTTCCTCTCAGAAATACTGAGATGGCGTTTCGATGGTCCCCCTGAATACAAATATTTAAGGTGAGGCATCCCAAGGACGTACGAGGCTGATACAAGTAGTGTGTACTCAAGTAAGATCCAGAATGACGCTGGAGTACCAACTTGTGCTCCTAAATGTCCTGAAGGATCGCTGGCCTGGCGCACAAAGTCCAGGGGGCCGGAGAAAGCCTCTCGTTGTCACGTCAGAAGACGTCGCGTCGGAAACATTGGATCATGGTCCAGGTTTTTTTCTTGGAAATGTCCTTGATGGTTTTTCTTAAGTACTACGGATTTTTCATTCGTCACGGAATTTAACGGTAAATAGCGAATGATTATTGGCGTTGCCCAAAAGGCTGAGGTGCAGTTGTAGTTATAGTTGCAGATATTGTGAGGAGTGCAGAAGACTGCTGTAGAGGGAGCCAGGTGAGGCTGGTTCAACACGAACTAAGGAAAGTGTATCACCCGGTTTTCCCTAAATAAATAAAGGCTGAAGAAGAGTCAGTCGGTGAAGGGGAAAGTGCACATGGGTCAACCTCACGTTCCTGGAGTACTTGAGGAAAGATATTTGGTGCAGAGGCGAGGCGACGCAGGGTGTGGCGAGGGGTAGGCAGAGTGAGACGAGGCGACGCAGGGTGTGGCGAGGGGTAGGCAGAGTGAGGCGAGGCGACGCAGGGTGTGGCGAGGGGGAGGCAGAGTGAGGCGAGGCGCCGCAGGGTGTGGCGAGGGAGAGGCAGAGTGAGGCGAGGCAACGCAGGGTGTGGCGAGGGTGAGGCAGAGTGAGGCGAGGCGACGCAGGGTGTGGCGAGGGAGAGGCAGAGTGAGGCGAGGCGACGCAGGGTGAGGCGAGGGGGAGGCAGAGTGAGGCGAGGCGACGCAGGGTGTAGCGAGGGGGAGGCAGAGTGAGGCGAGGCGACGCAGGGTGTGGCGAGGGAGAGGCAGAGTGAGGCGAGGCGACGCAGGGTGAGGCAGAGTGAGGGGAAGATGAGGTTGGGTGAGACGAGGGTGAGTCGGCCATTACCCTCCCAGTCCTGAAGCACTGATTCAAGATAATGTTTGCCTTGATTTTCGGCCAAACTGCATTACCCACCAATTTAGACAATTGGTGACCGCCCAAGGAGCAATTAGGAGTGTGTATCCCAGCTGCGTTGTGCACTCTTTAAATCCTACAGAGGTCCTTATGCAGTAAACGCAGGGGAAGGGGTTAGCTGAGGATTGACTGTCATGGCTACTGACACAAAGACGGAGTCCAGCAAGTTTGGTTCAGAAAATGTTGATCGGGACCTTCCGCTGAAAAAGTCTACGGTATCGTCCATCCGCGTGTCACTACTCTCAGACGTTTATTTTTTTCAGGTTAAAAGGTTCAACACACGTTGTAAATATCATTGACCTCTAATTACACCCAGCAACAAAATAACAAATTATAACGTCTTTAACCTAATTTAACAAAGTGCATCTTTTAGCATTATGTTGAATTTGTTGAATGCTGAACTCATCGCTATGATGTTTATATCATTCGTCTCATATATCGAATAGTGAATATGATGCCAATGGGTTGGTCTGCTGCTCGCTG
>NC_091181.1:39613350-39790850 GCF_040958095.1 Procambarus clarkii
TCAATCTGAGGTTGTCAAAGCGTGTGACACGGTAATATTTTAAAGATAAAGTTTTACGTTGAGCTGAATGTGATGTGTCGCGAGTGTGTCAGTAACTGAGTGATTAATCCCCTCCTGGCATGTATAGAGAGTGTGTTGGTCGATATTGGTTTAGAAGAGTGCGTTATGAGTGCATTGAAACGTGTACTCCCGTCAGTGCATGAGAGACAATGAGTCACAATAACGTGGCTGAAAATATGATAACCAAACCACACATTTGAAGATGGAGAATCGACAACGTTTCGGTCCGTCTTGGACCAATATCAGGTCGTGTGGGAGTTGATAATGATCCAGGACGGACCGAAACATCGTCGTTTCATCATTTTTCTGATGTCTGGTTTGGTCATCATTGATTACGATATACAATCATTGTATGATTACAATGGTCATCATTGTTTACGATATATTTACGATATCTTCAATATAAATAAGAGCATTCACCTCTGCTTTAGAGCAGACTTGAACGTGTGTATAGCATGTTTGATGTATGTTGTATGACATGAATGTTGTTGTACATAGAATGGGTGGATTCTGAGCCCAAGCCAATGTCGAGTGAGTTGACTGGTGAGTGTGGTAAGTCTCTCAGTGTGTGAAAAGTGAAAAATCAGAGTGCGTGGTGGAAGGTGGTGAAGATCAGGGTGCCAGGTGAGGAGGCACTCACGTCAGAGTGCCAGATGAGTGAGCACTGACGTCAGAATACCAGGTGACTGGTGACCCATGTCGGAGTGCCAGGTGAGAGGCACTTGAAGTTGAATGACGTCAAACGTGGAAAGCGAGTCTTGCCTAGAGTGCCTGACACTCTGTGACCCAAGTAAGAATATGCAGGGAGTGGTGATCAAGATCAGAGTGCGTGGTAGTGGTGACCCAGAGTGCAACGGGAGTGCCGCCCCCCTGCTCCAGTGTCCTGGCTGTATTGATTACCTGCAGGAAGGTTGGGTAAGGCATACGTTTGCCCTGCCCCGCCCACTGGCTCTCTCTCTCTCTCTCTCTCTCTCTCTCTCTCTCTCTCTCTCTCTCTCTCTCTCTCTCTCTCTCTCTCTCTCTCTCTCTCTCTCTCTCTCTCTCTCTCATTCTCTCTCTCTCTCTCTCTCTCTCTCTCTCTCTCTCTCTCTCTCTCTCTCTCTCTCTCTCTCTCTCTCTCTCTCTTTCTCTCTCTCTCTCTCTCTCTTCCCATTTGTCTCATAAAATGATTCCACCTGATGAAATCTTCGTATTAATGATCGCAAAATTAATCCTGTTTATTTTTCCCAGCATAAATGATTATCAATGACGCTAGAGACATTATAAAGAGGAGTTGAAAACCCTAAATGCAGAAGACAAATAGCGTAGACAAGACGAGCAAAATTAGTCAGTCAAGCAAGCGGGAAGAGGAGAAGCTTCTTGGTAAACTCGTCCATTCTCTATTCTGTTCTATTTTGATTATGTGAGTTTGGTTCTTACCGTCCACTCACCAATGACTTTTAGTCTGACCGACGCTACTCGGGAATTAGAGTTGTTGAAGTCGACCCGACATCGGTACACGTGGGCGTCGTCGACGGAAGTGCGCATGATGAGCATCGCGGGTGGGTTGAGGTGCGCCAGGTAGTGCGCACGCCCTTGGAACACCTGGGAGTCCGCCCACGACTCCCCGCTCACCCGCAGTCGCTGGTCGTAGCTGAGGAACCAAAGAAAACTGGTTTACGTTACAGAAAATGGAACCTTGCTTGACTTATAGGGTAAACAAAAGTAAAGCTATTTGGCGCGAATGAAACCTTATTATATATGTATAAATAATATAACATATTGTAATATACAATATATTGTTGAATAAGACAGAAAGGGTGAGGTAGACCAATGATTCTAGCACGAATCTTTATATTTTTTATTTTCTACACGTGAGGAAAAAATTATAAATTAACTCTTCAATGTTTATTTTAGTTTTATTATGACCTGACGTTTAGAGATGTGCTCGTTCATCCGGTCAACATTTTCTTAAGGTAGAGCAGAAGTGGATAAAATTTCCCTGAAGCATCCAAATATATAACGGAGAGTGAAGTAAGGTGTTCAATGTGTCAATAAGTCTTATGCAACTTTATTGCAGCCTAGATTGCAGACGAGGAGTCACAATAACGTGGTTGAAAAACGTTGACCAGACCACACACTAGAAAGTGAAGAGACGACGACGACGTTTCGGTCCGTCCTGGACCATTCTCACAATCGACTTGATAATGGTCCAGGACGGACCGAAACGTCGTCGTCCCTTCACTTTCTAGTGTGTGTTCTGGTCAACAGCCTAGAGTCTCATGATGGCTGGGGACGTATGCTGGCTGTTCTGTCATGATCTTAAAGATGGTGTAACATAGAGTATTAGCTGGCTGTTAATAGTGAAGAAGAACATCATAAATATATAGTGAAGATTCGTACTAAATTCATATATCAAACCCTTTCTGTCCTTTTCAATAAAAGACTGTCAAAGTAACACCCCATGTAAGGCCTAAAGTTCCAGTTGGACATCCCATTGGCGTCTCTGGACTACTTCTTTAGTGTGGGTGCCGGTGGCTCAGTTGGTACGACTGCGGCCTGGTGCTTCAGTGGTTCACGGTTCGAGGCTCAAATGGTCCAGTTGAATGTTATATTATTATCCACGATATTTTGGTCAGCAACTTATATGATCAAGTCGTGGATCCCCTAACACCTCTATACTCAAGTGGCACCCCTTTGGGAGGTCTAAAGTTACAGTTGGATAACAGGCGGGTGTCTTTGAGATCTTTCTGTGTTGTGGGTGATGGATGTGCAGCCTGTCCCCTCCAGCATTCCCCACGTCATTAGACCAGCAGAGAAAGAGAGCCTCGCAATCTACTAAACCGTAATTATGTTAGCCTTGATGTCCGTCTAGATGGAATCACAGTGTTAACAGATGGAATGCATTAGGCAGTAATGTGGTGGAGGCTGACTCCATACACAGTTTCAAATGTAGATATGATAGACCCCAGTAAGCTCAGGAACATCAGTTCCTGAGCTTCAACTGATGTACAACCTGTACATCAGTTGATTGACAGTTCAGAGGCGGAACCAAAGAGCCAGAGCTCAACCCCCCGCAAGTACAATTAGGTGAGTATAATTAGATGAGTACAACGCACATGACAACACGGCAATTAGCGAGGGACTATACTTGTGTATCCATTCTGCCAGCCACATATCTCAAACTCTCTGTCGGCCAAGCAGGAGTCGCAGCCACACACAGAGACAAATCAACTAAATACAGGGAAACAAATCACCAGTACAACTTCGTTCAAATAGGATCCGAGACCCTTGGTCCATGGGGAGAGAGTGCAGGGAGGTTTCTTTAGTATCTTGGTTCGAGGCTCATCGAAATAACATGAGACCCTAGAGTAGCAAACTTTCTTTTCCAGCACCTCAGTGTAGCGATCCAGAGGGGGAATGCCCGCTGCATCTTTGGATCCTGCCCAGCGTCGGAGGCCTTCGAAGAAATCGATATTTAGTCTCTTTGAAGTTAATTCCCATAGGTTCTCAGTCTCGCGAGCTGCCCCTAAGCAGAGGGGGCGGCTCTGCTTAGGGGATGAGAATGAGCAGAATGAGAAGTCCCCAAGGTCACACCTGCTCTCTATGCGACACGACGCATTTGGCCTCGTACGCTCGCCAGAATGGGAAACGGGAACCTTCCTTGTCCTGGGTAGGCTACTGGGACGTCCGCGCCCAGTACTCACGATCTCATACTCCAACTCGAACAGTGGCAAGTTCTTTGCAACAGTTCTTTGTAAGTTACCACTTGGCTGTTGGAGGAGGAGGCTGAGTACCCGTGAAACTAAGCTTATCACTGTGTTGGGGACGCTGTGACATACTGTCTGAAGACAGTGTCACCATCGGAAGCAGTTACACACTACCAGCCTCACTTGTTCTGATGTATGGTGCTAGGACACATGAATAGGAAATATAAGTAGCTGGTACCTATATTTCCAGGTACCCCCTGGAAATTTCTTGGTACCCCCACTACCTGAGCGAAGCCTCGCTCTCATCATAAATTAATAAAACCTCTCCCATGCATCTGTTTTATAATCTTTGTCCCCAGGGTGATTACAGTATATCTTAATACAGTGTAGCTCTGTACATTCAGCTCCGATCACCTCGTAAGTAGTTAGAAAGTGAGGACTGGATAATTTAAACACAGTAGTAAAGCTATATTACATTTAATGAATAGAAAAATGAGTAAATTTCGCAAAACGCACAAGAAAATTTTGCCCTATCTGGCAACTGTCTCCAGGTCGAGTAGTTAAAGAGAGGAGATGGCAGACGTCTCCTTCACTGGGCACGAATCTTTCCGAAACTTCTCACTAAACGTCCAGTGATCTGCTCAGCGTAAATTAAACGCAAACCAAAATGGAATATATTTCCTAAACAAGAAAAAAGTAGACGGAAAAATATCCACGGCAGGAAATATTTTTCTGGTGACATTTTAGCGTATCTGTATCCCAAGGCGATAATATTGGTTCTTACCAGAATTTCTCTCTCGTGTTCCTCGCGTGAACCCACAAGTGACCACGACGTAATCCGCTTATGGGTTCAGAGCGGAGGATCAGATCTCGCTTGCAAAGTGGGTTGAATGTGACGTCTCGCAACACTTCCCATGAAGTGTAACTGTGACACGGTAAAGTAACCTCTTTTGCACCTGAATAACAATGTAAGCTAAGCCATTTATAATATAGTAGTAAGGAGATAAGTATTAAAAGAAGGCATCAAGCCGGGGAGACTATAGTGGCCATATATAATATAATTCTTAGTAATATGAGACAATTATGACTTTTGTAGATAGTGAAGTCATAACGTCTATGCATCAGGATCACAATGAACTAAATTCTTTCAAATCTGCTCTAGTATTATTATCCTCAAAATTGTTCATGAACTTCTGATTATTGTGAAACAGAGATTATACTGTGTAGTTTACCAGGGATTGAAGTTTCCTTATGATAACTCATTTGGATATCTTCCCTAATTAATGCGAGGAAGATCAATATAGCAGCGATTCAAACACATTTAAAGGGGGGACGAGGAGTCAAAATAACGTGGCTGAAATATGTTGACAAGACTACACACTAGAAAGTGAAGGGACGACAACGAAGGGACAATCAACTTGAGAATGGTCCAGGACGGACCGAAACATCGTCGTCCCTTCACTTTCTAGTGTGTCGTTTCGACAACACATTTAAAGGGGAATTGCGGTAGCAGAAAGAGGGGTAACTTTTGTAATATAAATTTCAATGAAATATGCCGTGAGTTGTGTAAGCACGTTGCGTTCTCTGTGGCGTAAGGGCCTTCGTGTTTGGTGTGTTATTCATTATTAATGGAGCGTTTTCTGTATATTCTGCTTCCTTGTTGCCAGGAGGTGTTTGTGGTCTCTCTTGTGGTGGCTGGGTTTCGTTCCTCGTTTCCAGAACGTCTGTTGGTGTGGTACGAGTGTTATTGTATAATCACCTTTGTTAAGTAAATGAACATTGTTCTTTTTAAATTTGTAATACAGTTTGTTGAGCATAGTATTCTGTTTGTAATTTAAGGTGTCATTGTGTAATGAAATTTACAGTTTGTTACAGGTTTGTTCTATTGGTTTGTATATCCTGTCACCGTATTTTTTTTTTAATTTACAACTGTAAATACCCAGAATACTCAAAATGTGACAGAATTTTATTTTTTGTGTGGTGTATGTCTTGGCTGGGAGGCGATGTACTCACCTAGTTATGCTCAACTAGTTGCGATTGCGAGGATTGAGCTCTGGCTCTTTGATCCCGCCTCTCAACTGTCAATCAACTGATGTACAGGTTACTGAGCCTACTGGGCTCTATCATATTTACGCTTGAAACTGTGTATGGAGTCAGCCTCCACCACCTCACTGCCTAATGCACTCCATTTGTCAACTACTCTGACACTAAAAAAGTTCTCTCTAATATGTGTAAGGACCCACGTATTGGGCGGGTGTCTTTCTTTCCCTGTGGGAGTAATGGGTACCTGCTTGTGTGATGGTGTTGTATATTGACTTGTTCCTTCCTTTGGTGTTGGACTGTGATCTGGTGTGATGGTTTACTGTGTGGTGTCAGATCCCTGTCCACGTATATGGTACGTCATACTTATTGTGTTGCTTGGTTTGCTGACTGTGATAAATTTATCTTTAATTTTTTACCAATTTGTTGGTTTTGGATTCAGCGGCTGTCCGTTTGAGGGTGCGGTGGTGTCCTGCCTTAATGGCTCCTCGGTTGGTACCCAGTCGTTGCATTCGGCGGGTGTGTACTCACCTAGTTATACTTGCGGGGGTTGAGCTCTGGCTCTTTGGTCCCGGTCGTGTGGTCGTCACAGGGTGTTGGTGTCGTGCCGGTGCCGGGTACACCTTTGGAAGATGCAGACATACACCCCACATGTTAAGAGATCTGCTTCTGCTCGTCTAGAGTTTTTGATGCAGGTGGACAACACGGCGACTGGAGCGGCACTTGTTGACGTGTTATGTCTCAACATGGAGTATCTCGCTGGCCTCTTTATTATCTCCTTTCTTGAAAATAGATTCCACATTTGCCTTCCTTCAGCAACTGGGCAACTCTCTCTTTTGTAAGTGACGCACTGAAGATCCTTGCCAGAGGCACGCTGAGGGCCTGCGCTGCCTCATTTAGTATCCAGGGTGATACGTTGTCTGGTCCATCTGATTTAGTTGCATTCAGTGTTGTCAGCTGTTTCGTTACCTCCTGTGCTGTCACCTCTATATGTGATAGTCTCTCATCTTGGGTCATCTCCGCTTCTTACAATGGCAGCTGCTCAGGCCAGGTTGTGAACACTCCATGGAACATGGCGTTCACTACCTCTCAAATTCCCTTAACTAGAACCAAAACTAACCAAATAAGCTCACATCATTATAAACTGTTGCATTGACTAATTAATAATAAATACATTTTAAGCCGTAACATACAGTAGACTGCAACTTCTATTTGTGGAAAGTAAATATAAATAAAATTATCATTATATCATTATCATTATGAGAACATGCATCACCAAAAATGGGTGAAATATGTTTGACCGCCCTTAAATTTTATCGTTTTCTATAGTCTCTGGGCTGGTGCTCTCTGGTTTATCAGGTATGACTTTGTTATATGTCCCCCACACCTCTATCATTATCATCATTGTATGTATATGCAATTAGGGGTGAAGGTTTTCTCCTTCCGATGACCGCACGAGTAATGCTATTGGAAGACGCGTCATCGTGGTATGTAAATATTTATGTTTTGATAAGTCTTAAATGTTATAAGCTGATTTATGCCCGGGCGACTACACCTGGGGTCGCCCGAGTAGCGTCAGCATCGCTATACGATGCCAGCAAGGCGCCCACATCCGGAGCTGGCACACCGGCACCAGACATACCATTCACGCTGGCACCACCTACCTCATCAGCGACCTAACGAGCACCGGTAGCATCCCCACACAAGGAGCTATTGTCACAGATGTTCACCCGGCCGGGTCCCCTGTCTTCAGTCAGCATGCAGCAGCAAGGGGACCAGGTAACCTGCACTTGAAACATGTACTTGGCTGACCAGTATAAACACAGTGAAGGTTGTGTCCCAATATTGAAATCGGGGACGGAATATTCCTTCCGAATATTATTATTTCTTCCTTATTCGAATATAGATCTTCCCAGTTCCATCCGGATCGTTCTAGCGCCGGTTAATAAACCGTGTATCGGGCCAAACGTAAATCTTTCCCATTTTATACTTATAGAATCTTACCAAACTGCCATAGTACATGGGCGAGCACCTCATTCACGTCGAGTGTGTACTTAGTATGTATACATATTTTTTGTGGAGATAACCACTAATACAGAAGCAAGGAATTACCTTTTGAGGCGTTCCGGCACCTTTGTACCTGCATGCATGGGAGAGGCTTGTCCGGCTTTTCTACCGACAGGCTATCCAGCCGCTGGGTTAAGCCCTGACACTACTCTCTTCAGCTTCGACGCTTCCGCTCCAGTCTATTCTTAAGCTGTTCCCACTTCCCCGCTCACCCATTGGATGAGATATATGGTTGTGCTCTCATATAAGTCCTGTACTTATTGTATGTGTGAATGTATGTATCCCATCCAGTTCCTCTAATTGTTTCTTTATTTCCTTTAGTGTTACTTCCATTTCACTCAGTTTTTCTTCTCGTAGCACCTGACCCATTAAGAGTTGTACACTTTGGGACAGTTAAATGTAGTGAAGTTTGTTAGTGACAGTGTATAGTAAATATGGTTAGTCACGAGTGTCGAGTGTATTTAAGATGCTCACATTGAGGAAGATTGTGCAGTAAGTTTTGTTACAGTAATGGTCGTGTGTAGTTTAGGAGGATACAGTGATGAGGATGGTTACAGTGATAGATGGTAATGTGTAGTGGAGATGGTGATGATGATGACTGTAGTGTATAGTGAAGCTGTAGCCCCGAGCAACGCCGGGGGTATCCTTGCTAAGTAATGGATTAAAAAAAACGACTTTGTAAAAAGTCGTTCATTAAAGGCACAGGGAGCTTCTTTCGTTATCTATAATGATATGGTTTTTGGATCTACACTCTTCAATTCTACCTTCCTCTCCTGTCTTCTTTATCAACTTTCTGTTCTCCCTTCTTTCGCTTCTCTACCTCCTCTGCCTCTTCTGTCTCCTGTGCCTTCTATTTCTCCTCGGTCTCTTTTACCAATTCTTCCTTCTCTACTTGCTGTTTCTTTTCCTCTCTTATTTGTATTCATCTCATATGCCTCTTCTACTTCCTTTGCCTCTTGGACGCCCTCGAATTTTCTCTCTGTTTTTCCCTCCTCTGCTTGCTTTCTCTCCCCTCTACTTCTACCCTCTTTTCCTTTCCTGCTCCTTCTTCGTCTTCCTTCTTTACCACCTCTGTCTTCTCTACCTTCTATATATAATAGATATCATCTGTCTCCTTTCCAATGCCTTCTCTGTCTACTGTGTCTCTCTCTTACTTCTCTTTTCCTCCTCTTCCTCTGCTTTCCGTTTATTCTCTGCTTGCTGCTCCTCTGCCTCCTCCTCTTCCTTCTCCTCTGTCTCCTCTTCCTTCTCCTCCTCCTCCTCCTCTCCGCCTCCTGTACCGCTGGCCCAATATTTACGTGCCTCCTACGTGGCCGCCTCGTCTCTTTCCACTTCAAGCTGTTCGGGCCAGCCATGAATACGTCTCATATTTCCGTCTGTTTGTCTTTCCTCCACCTTGCTTAGCCCAGTTGCTTTGTAATCCACTCACCTCTTTCGTCTTGTGTGTGTGTGTGTGTGTGTGTGTGTGGTGTGTGTGTGTGTGTGTGTGTGTGTGTGTGTGGTGTGTGTGTGTGTGTGTGTGTGTGTGTGTGTGTGTGTGTTTACTAGTTGTGTTTACTAGTTGTGTTTTTACGGGGGTTGAGCTTTGCTCTTTCGGCCCGCCTCTCAACTGTCAATCAACTGTTTACTAACTACTTTTTTTTTTTTTTTTTTTTTTTCCACACCACACACACACCCCAGGAAGCAGCCCGTGACAGCTGACTAACTCCCAGGTACCTATTTACTGCTAGGTAACAGGGGCACTTAGGGTGAAAGAAACTTTGCCCATTTGTTTCTGCCTCGTGCGGGAATCGAACCCGCGCCACAGAATTTCGAGTCCTGCGCGCTATCCACCAGGCTACGAGGCCCCCTAATCTGTGTGTGTGTGTGTGTGTGTGTGTGTGTGTGTGTGTGTGTGTGTGGTGTGTGTGTGTGTGTGTGTGTGTGTGTGTGTGTGTGTGTGTGTGTGTGTGTGTGTGTGGTGTGTGTGTGTGTGTGTGTGTGTGTGTGTGTGTGTGTGTGTGTGTGTGTGTGCGTGTGTGTGTGTGTGTGTGTGTGTGTACTCACCTAGTTGTACTCACCTAGTTGTACTCACCTAGTTGTGTCTGCAGGATCGAGCATTGACTCTTGGATCCCGCCTTTCGAGCATCGGTTGTTTACAGCAATGACTCCTGTCCCATTTCCCTATCATACCTGGTTTTAAAATTATGAATAGTATTTGCTTCCACAACCTGTTCCTGAAGTGCATTCCATTTCCCCACTACTCTCACGCTAAAAGAAAACTTCCTAACATCTCTGTGACTCATCTGAGTTTCAAGCTTCCATCCATATCCTCTCGTTCTGTTACTATTCCGTGTGAACATTTCGTCTATGTCCACTCTGTCAATTCCTCTGAGTTTCTTATACGTTCCTATCATGTCCCCCCTCTCCCTTCTTCTTTCTAGTGTCGTAAGGCACAGTTCCCTCAGGCGCTCTTCATACCCCATCCCTCGTAGCTCTGGGACGAGTCTCGTTGCAAACCTCTGAACCTTTTCCAGTTTCATTATATGCTTCTTCAGATGGGGACTCCATGTGTGTGTGTGTGTGTGTGTGTGTGTGTGTGTGTGTGTGTGTGTGTGTGTGTGTGTGTGTGTGTGTGGTGTGTGTGTGTGGGTGTGTGTGTGTGTGTGGTGTGTGTGTGTGTGTGTGTGTGTGTGTGTGTGTGTGTGTGTGTGTGTGTGTGTGTGTGTGTGGTGTGTGTGTGTCTGTGTGTGTGTGTATGTGTGTGTGTGTGTGTGTGTGTGTGTGTGTGTGTGTGTGTGTGTGTGTATGTGTGTGTGTGTGTGTGTGTGGTGTGTGTGTGTGTGTGTGTGTGTGTGTGTGTGTGTGTGTGTGTGTGTGTGTGTGTGTGTGTGTGGTGTGTGTGTGTGTGTGTGTGTGTGTGTGTGTGTGTGTGTGTGTGTGTGGTGTGTGTGTGTGTGTGTGTGTGTGTGTGTGTGTGTGTGTGTGTGTGTGTGTGTGTGTGTGTGTGTGTGTGTTAGAGTGTTTTTGTGTGTTCATAATTTGCTAGCTTTTAATATTTTTATTCAAGCATGCATGTTAGGACTCACAATGTATATCATGCCACAATGAGTATATCAAGACACAAGGAGTATATCCAGATCATTTGGGTAGTATATCTATATAGTATATCAAGACCAGGTCACATTATACAACATTAGTCACATTATACAACGCATGCTCTCTCACCTTATATGAATTAATATTATTATCGTTCTATAGATTTTACGTTTTAATATTCTAAACGTCAATTACCTTCCAGAGTCAATTGTTGAGCATTGATCAGTTTATTCGGTAAATATGTCTCAGCCATCTTGTGCTTCAACGGTTGCTTGTATCGTGTGTCTTCTCTCCTTTAATACTCTCTTGCAGCCACTCTCTGCCTCCTTCCCTCTCTCCTCCCTCCTCTTCTCTCTCTCTCTCTCTCTCTCTCTCTCTCTCTCTCTCTCTCTCTCTCTCTCTCTCTCTCTCTCTCTCTCTTACTTTCAACTTTTCCCTTACCATCTCATTCCTTCCCTCTCGTCTCATTCTCTCTTTTCATCCCTAGCTATATGTTTTTCTCTCTCCCACCTTTACTATATATTTCCCCTCTTCATTCTCATTCCTATTCTTGGATATCTCTTCCATTTATCTTATTCTTCTTCTTCTTGCTTTTCAGTCTTCTCCCTCTTTCTTACTCCGTCTTATTCTTATGTTTAAGCTCCAGATTTCAGCCTCTTCTCTCTTTATCACTTCTGTGTTGAATGCTCTTCCTCTTCTCAACTATTTATTCTATCTTTGGTGCATTCACTCCATCAGTATCCTTTCCTTCCATCTCATCTGCTCCACTCTCCATCCCACCATCTCACACTCAGGGGCCCCAAGCCCATCAGAATATAGGAAAGTGCAAAATATAAAGTCTATTGAATTCATTGGAATCCTCCCCTATATTTTCCCTCATTGCCTTCATCTGTACCTCTCTCTCTCTCTCCTTCTCCCCTCATCTCTTCCCTTTTCCTCCCTCTCTTCCTCCTTCCATGTAAATTCTGTCGCCTGTATTATATATTCTTTCTTATCTCTTACTACTGTCACACTACACCTTTCATCTAAATTTTTATCTATTACCCTCTCTTTATTCTCCTCTTCTCTCTCTCTCTCTCTCTCTCTCTCTCTCTCTCTCTCTCTCTCTCTCTCTCTCTCTCTCTCTCTCTCTCTCTCTCTCTCTCTCTCTCTCTCTCTCTTCCTCCTCCTCCTCTCAGTTTTCATCAACTTTGAATGGTCGGTTTAGAGATGGCTTCGCTTCATGCGGGGTCGTCGCTCGATCGCTGATGATCCAAGAGGTTGGCCCACTATTCTTCACTCAGCCCTCATATCCCAGCTTTACTTACTTACTCATATCCCAGCTTCACTCACGTACTCATATCCCAGCTTCACTCACGTACTCATATCCCAGCTTCACTCACGGACTCATATCCCAGCTTCACTCACGTACTCATATTCCAGCTTCACTCACGTACTCATATCCCAGCTTCACTCACGGACTCATATCCCAGCTTCACTCACGTACTCATATCCCAGCTTCACTCACGTACTCATATCCCAGCTTCACTCACGTACTCATATCCCAGCTTCACTCACGTACTCATATCCCAGCTTCACTCACGTACTCATATCCCAGCTTCACTCACGTACTCATATCCCAGCTTTACTCACGGACTCATATCCCAGCTTCACTCACGTACTCATATCCCAGCTTTACTCACGGACTCATATCCCAGCTTCACTCACGTACTCATATCCCAGCTTCACTCACGTACTCACATCATCTCCTCAAGCTATATAATATCGCTAAGATCTTCCACCTGATAATTATACCAAAGCATCACTACCTGCTCGAAGGGTTACTCTCCCCGGCCTACTCAATCCTCCCCCCGTACATCAGGGGCGAGTCTCACCTGTAGACGGGCGTTTGATCGTCACCAATATACCAGAGTGTGAGGATTGGCGAATCGTTGGGTGGGGAGTGGATGGTGCAGGGAAGGGATGCGTCGTAGCCTGCTACAGCCTCCACCACAGTCGTATCTCCCTCTGCCTCTGTCGGGGGAAGGAAATATATACTTTGATACAAAAAAAAAATACAATATTCACTATATGCGAACAAGCCTGAATGGTCCCCAGGACTATATGCAACTGAAAACTCACACCCCCAGAAGTGACTCTATTCACTATATGTATATTCACTATACATATTCACTATTGTATATAATTTCGCCGTGACCAGTTATACATAAACGTAGAATATTTATGTAAGCCGGTTTTCCTCTCGGGAATGGTAATCTTATTACAAGGAACACAGAAAGTTTTAATAAATATTGTGTTATTTGTGCGATGTTTGGGGTAAACATCCTCTGTTATCTGGGCTAAAACAATAGAAATTTAACATCGTATGGAAATTTAACATCGTGTTTAGCTGGTAGACGCGTGTAAATGTTCTCAGTTTTAAAGTTAGAATGCCAAATTGATTACTGTCAAACAGAAAATGTTTATATTACAGAAAATCATACCACGTCCAGGCTAAGATGAAGTTGCTTTATCAGAAGTATAATTACAGTATTTAATCAGGTAAACCCAACTATACACACATAGATATACACGAAAAGGTATACCGAGCTTCGTAGTGTGAATATACACTAAGAGTTTAATAGGTTCTTGGTTCAAATGTTATTCTAGTACTGTAATCCCCCGTCAGAGGGCAGCCCGTCATCCTAATAGAACGTCGCGTTTTGACGTATACTCCACCTAAGGGCACAAAAAAAATTACTCGAAAATGGTAGCGAAAGTGACGTACTGTCTCGTTTTTTGTTTTGGGTCCTTTGGTAGGTTAGGATCAGGGCACTTGAGTACAACAGTTTCCTGGCACTGGGAACCTTAAGATGACGGGCTGGCAGACAATAACAAGCCTTAAGGCTACCACAAGGATAAATCACTCATAACACAAGCATAAATATATTCACCTGGCGGTGGTTATCTTGAGGTTATCTTGAGATGATTTCGGGGCTTTAGTGTCCCCGCGGCCCGGTCATCGACCAGGCCTCCACCCCCAGGAAGCAGCCCGTGACAGCTGACTAACACCCAGGTACCTATTTACTGCTAGGTAACAGGGGTATTCAGGGTGAAAGAATCTTTACCCATTTGTTTCTGCCTCGTGCTGGAATCGAACCCGCGCCACAGAATTACGAGTCCTGCGCGCTATCCACCAGGCTACGAGGCCCCCTATGGTGAATGCCATTCCTATTAGAATATCTTCTGATCGCTTACTTTATTCTTGGACTGTGTTCAGAGCTAAAGTATACGTGAAGTATACGTGAAGTATACGTGAAGTATAACCCCTCCAGGTTTTAACAAGCCTTATGTCCATCTTCAAACCCATTCAATAAAGGACATCTCAGGATATATACATCGACACGGGCAATACGGTTCTCGGTCTATATACACTAAGACAATATTGTCGTCCAGAGCTGTGTTCGAGACTAAAGATTACGTGCTGGTTGGTCAGTAAGCTCTTTTTGTAATCTTAATTACTCTTAAGAAGGCCTTGTGATGTTCAAAACGATTTTAGTCTGGCTAAAATACACACATAATGTCCACGGCATCGCTTGCGCTAACAGCTACATGCAGGGCGAACAAGTTATTCAACTGAAGCCTCATTCATCACATAAACAATGAATACTTGATGACGAAGTCTAACCTTCATGATTCAGAAATCAGTATTCGAAGTCTTTTTGATAAAAATAAGAGTAGGCTGAAAGAGAGAATGATAACAGGCTGCATAATGGAAAAGTTGCCTCAGGAGCGATCCACTGCGGTAACACCTCCCCAAATATTCATGGAATTGGTGCTTGAAATTCCGTGGAGTTCTCCCACGCATCTAGCATCGTAACTAGTGCATTACAACAACCACACAAACCACAATCTAAATTCACATGGCGGGATATTCACATTCTTTAGAAAGGCACCAATGGTAAGAGCCTTTGTGAACACAAATGTTTGTTTGTTTTGGGGAGAAATCAGCTCATTAATTCGAAACTCCAAAAAGTTTAAACCATACCTGAATATCTTTAGATACAACATAAATAATATGAGAATATAAAAGCATATTACAGAGTAATTGACTCAGAATCTTGACGATAACTTTATTTAGAATTAAAAGAAAAAGATGCAAATCCTTAATACCATAATCTTTATGAGTTTATAAAAGTTAGTCAGATAACTTAAACTGAGCCGAGTAAGCATGGGGATCACTATATATAGTGGTATTTATGCAAATATTTCAGTCATTTGGATCATCGGAGCCTTTAACTGCATACCACAAAAGTGAACGAAATGTTATTGCCTACGATATTGTGGTTGGTAATTTATATGACTAGAACATGGCTCACAGAGCTACTCAGTGCTCAAGTGACACCCCAGGGTAGGCCTAACGTCTAGATTGGACACACATACACACACATTATATATATATATATATATATATATATATATATATATATATATATATATATATATATATATATATATATATATATATATATATATATATATATATATATATATATATATATATATATATATATGCGGAAAATCCACAGAGAAATATGAAATGAGGTGAACGTTTCGGCTTTGTTAAAGCCTTTGTCAACACCAGACTGACTAAGGAGAAGGGAGAAGGGGGGAAGATATATAGGCCGACACCTGACCAACCCATCCCAAGGGTTGGTCAGGTGTAATTAACCAAAAACAGGTATAGCTTAGCTTAGAATGGTCAAAAAGGATTAAGCGGTCAGAGAATAAGGATAAAAGATTAAAGAAAAGCCTCATGAACACACAATATATGAATATACAATTAAAATGAGACATTGTAAGCCTCTCTATCAGAGTTGTTTCTTAAACTGTTGTGCAATATTATAACTTAAAAATGGATCAAGTTTGTACATTCCAGTACTAACATTAAGAAGATTTGGACACTGACTGATTAGAGCAGACTCAATCAAATTCCGTTCCACGAAATCCCCACAATTGGTAATGCTTTTTGCCCCATTCCAGTTAATATTGTGATCGCATAAACTCGTATGTAGATACAATGCATTAGACGTTTGGGCAGTTCTAATACTATAAGCATGTTGTGACAACCGCAATTGTAAGGACTTTCCTGTTTGTCCAAGGTACACAGAATCAGAATCCTTATATAAGAATCCTTATATAAGAATCCTTATATAAGAACCAAGGTACACAGAATCAGAATCAGAATAAGCTAGCTATACCTGTTTTTGGTTAATTACACCTGACCAACCCTTGGGATGGGTTGGTCAGGTGTCGGCCTATATATCTTCCCCCCCTTCTCCCTTCTCCTTAGTCAGTCTGGTGTTGACAAAGGCTTTAACAAAGCCGAAACGTTCACCTCATTTCATATTTCTCTGTGGATTTTCCGCATAAAATGATCAGTGTTTTGTGATCGTCAATTGCATATATATATATATATATATATATATATATATATATATATATATATATATATATATATATATATATATATATATATATATATATATATATATATATATATGTCGTACCTAGTAGCCAGAACGCACTTCTCAGCCTACTATGCAACGCCCGATTTGTCTAATAAGCCAAGTTTTCATGAATTATTATATTTTCTCTAATTTTTTTCTTATGAAATGATAAAGCAACCCATTTCATTATGTATGAGGTCAAAAAAATTTTATTGGAGTTAAAATTAACGTAGATATATGACCAAACCTAACCAACCCTACCTAACCTAACCTATCTTTATTGGTTAGGTTTGGTTAGGTAACCGAAAATGTTAGGTTAGGTTAGGTAGTCGAAAAAGCATTAGTTCCTGAAAACTTGGCTTATTAGGCAAATCGGCCGTTGCATAGTAGGCTGAGAAGTGAGTTCTGGCTACTAAGTACGACATATATATATATATATATATATATATATATATATATATATATATATATATATATATATATATATATATATATATATATATATATATTGGCTATTGAGCAACTGTCCTCAGGCGAGGCTCGTTAGAGCAGCGTCCGTCCCAAAGATGCATTCATAAATATTAACGTACTGGGTATTAAAAGTAGGTTTGCTCTCGTGTATATATTTATATTATTATACATACAAATTCTATGTATAGTTAGGCTATAGTTAAACACTTAGGATAGGTGTTTAGGTTCTGTTGGAGATTATTTGGATTTGTAGTACGTGGGTGAAGCATTTACAGCCAATCCGTCGTCGCCTTAAGTCCATTCCATCCAGCGGTTGACCCCACAGACGCACTCATAAATTTTTACATGATGTTCATTCAAAACGGGAATTTTCTCAAATATAAATTAATATTATAATATATTAGCATATTGTGCATATAAAGGCATAGGTTAGGTTAGGTTAGGTGTTAAGGTTCGATTATTTGTATTTGTAGTACGTGAGTGAAGCATTTACAGCGTTGTGGTTCGAACAAAATTCGTCAGTGAAGCATTTGTTCCGGAAGTGTTCGAACGTCATCAGTTGTGAACAAACCGTTTATCATTTATAAACCAGGGGATTTGGCCGCTGGATTTAGCTTCTTTTTTTAGAACATTTAGCTTCTTTTTTTTAGAACATTTAGCTTCTGTTGGAGAGGACGCGCTGCTGTTGAGACAGCTTCCTAGATACTCAGTTCCAAGCTTGACGAACTGGAAAACAGAACAGTGTAATCCCACTAAGTAATCTCAAATAGCAGAGGATACAACTTGATAAGGAGCCAACCACTGCTGTAAGAATTACCCATATGTTCACAAATGCTGTTTTTAAAGTTTCGTGAGGTATTTCCCATGTCTCGAACATTGCCATTCGAACATTTAACAAGATAGACAACAGCAGATCTGAGGTGAAAGGGTAAAGGATCATTATGTTTTAATAGTTGTCAATAGTGTAGCTGTAGGAAGCGAGTAGTAGATGGTGATTTCGTTCATAGCTTCATAGGTAAGATGTGACTAACTGAATGGTATGTGAACCTGTACGCTACCTGAATGGTATGTGAACCTGTACGCTACCTGAATGGTATGTGAACCTGTATGCTACCTGAATGGTACGTGAACCTGTACGCTACCTGAATGGTATGTGAACCTGTACGCTACCTGAATGGTATGTGAACCTGTACGCTACCTGAATGGTACGTGAACCTGTACGTTACCTGAATGGTATGTGAACCTGTACGTTACCTGAATGGTATGTGAACCTGTACGCTACCTGAATGGTATGTGAACCTGTACGCTACCTGAATGGTATGTGAACCTGTACGTTACCTGAATGGTATGTGAACCTGTACGTTACCTGAATGGTACGTGAACCTGTACGCTACCTGAATGGTACGTGAACCTGTACGCTACCTGAATGGTATGTGAACCTGTACGCTACCTGAATGGTACGTGAACCTGTACGCTACCTGAATGGTATGTGAACCTGTACGCTACCTGAATGGTACGTGAACCTGTACGCTACCTGAATGGTACGTGAACCTGTACGCTACCTGAATGGTACGTGAACCTGTACGCTACCTGAATGGTATGTGAACCTGTACGCTACCTGAATGGTACGTGAACCTGTACGCTACCTGAATGGTATGTGAACCTGTACGCTACCTGAATGGTACGTGAACCTGTACGCTACCTGAATGGTACGTGAACCTGTACGCTACCTGAATGGTACGTGAACCTGTACGCTACTTCAATGGTACGTGAACCTGTACGCTACTTCAATGGTACGTGAACCTGTACGCTACCTGAATGGTACGTGAACCTGTACGCTATCTGAATGGTACGTGAACCTGTACTTACTTCAATGGTATGTGAACCTGTACGCTATCTTAATGAATCTTTCGTGGGATTCGAATGTTTACGTGCACTTCACGTGAGCACATCTTGAGAGGAATAACTAGGTGAGTACCCACACGTGCCCACACGTGCCCACATCCCCATATATTCAAACACACTGACAAACAATTACACATGTGTTATAACACATAAAGATGCAAACAAAAAAACATGACCCACACTAACCCTTCTCTTTCCACAACAGCAATCTGAAAAAATAAATATGGATAACGAAAAAACAATAAACAAGAGGAAACAACCAACTCTCGTTGTTGTAATAACTCGTTAATGTAATAACAATTGTTTTTTCATTATCTTGGAACATCCTGTCTGAGTCAAGCGAGTATATATGATAAGGGTTTAAAAAAGGCTCAATTATTATTTACTCTGGCAGAGTTGAATAATGTTTCCAATTCTCTCTCTGTCTCTGTCTCTCTCTCTCTCTGTCTCTGTCTCTCTCTGTCTCTGTCTCTGTCTCTGTCTCTGTCTCTGTCTCTCTGTCTCTCTCTCTCTCTCTCTCTCTCTCTCTCTCTCTCTCTCTCTCTCTCTCTCTCTCTCTCTCTCTCTGTCTCTGTCTCTCTCTCTCTCTCTCTGTCTCTCTCTCTCTCTCTCTCTTTCTCTCTCTCTCTCTCTGTCTCTGTCTCTGTCTCTGTCTCTCTCTCTCTCTGTCTCTCTCTCTCTCTGTCTCTCTCTCTCTCTGTCTCTCTCTCTCTCTCTCTCTGTCTCTGTCTCTGTCTCTGTCTCTCTCTCTCTCTGTCTCTCTCTCTCTCTCTCTCTCTCTCTCTCTCTCTCTCTCTCTCTCTCTCTCTCTCTCTCTCTCTCGGGCTCAATCAGTCTCGGTGTAATGTATGGGTGGTCACTTGTGAAAGGCGCTTAATAGTGTGAAATACTTAAAAATTAATAGTTATCCGTCACTATGTTAAAAGACTGGATGATTGATTGATTAAGATTAAGCCAATCAGGAGGCGGCACTGGCATGAATAGCCCGTAAGTGGTGGGCCTTTTGAGCCATTACCAGTATCAACTCTTGATACTGGAGATCTGTGGAGGTGCGACTGCACCCTGCGTGACAGATGTCTTCCCCGTGAAAAGATTTGCTTGAGGAACCTTTAATGCTGTGGAAGAATCGTCCGTTTTATGCCAGTACGGGCAAATTATTGACAGCAGGAAATTTCTGTTCATTTTCTAAATGTTAGTGAATATTGGTGCATAGTATTATAAATTTCGAAATTAGATTGAAAAGTTTGTTTTGAAAATATTTAGTTGAGTAGCAGGAGGGAAGTGCTTTGAACTTTCATTGGGGGTCTGATTCAGACCCTGGCACGCTGCTCTCTCTTGAATTATGGCAACCCTGACCAGCCTATTATCATCCCATACCCTAGACCATTTCCTCTGCCAATCTGGGTAAGTCTAGCCCCTAATGTATGACCTCCAACTTTAAACAGACAAACAGACATTCTCTCTTGTAGTATGGATATGAGGTAATACATTAATAGTGTGTTTTGTATTTGAAATGTATTGTACATCGACATAAAAAAAATGCTAAATTCCATAGCTATCCGCTGTAAATCAAACGACTGCGGGATTTTGTGTTGAAAATATTGATAATTGATGGTAAAAATATATATATATGAATGCTAATTTTTACGCTGGCATTTGATTGATCATGTTATTGGAATGTGAAGAGCGGAGTTCGACATGTTATACTCTGATAAGTAAACTCATATTTATAATTCTGCTATTCACATCAAGCATCTCTAATTACAAGTACTAATTATAATGCACCTATCGAAAAAAACATGTAAAATGCAAATATTATACAAAATAATTTTTGTGTCCTCACCTATAGGTGCTTAACTGTATGTGTATGTGGCATGTGCTCCAGCTCTTGGTTCCACCTCGCCTGCCACTGATAATACTGTTCCTCTTGTCTATTACGTAACCTGTTTTCCCCTGCCAGGTAAGTCCACTACGGGCTCACCATAGCCCGTGATATTTGCCCCACTCCTGTGCCAGGTAAGTTACGGGCTCACCATAGCCCGTGCTACTTGGAACCTATTCCGAGTAGCTGAATCTATAACAACAACAACAACAACCCTGCCATGGCAACCTGTGTATCCTTGCTCTCCCTTTCTCCATTCCATAAACAAATTAACATCTTAAAATCTTTTGCTGCGTTTCTCCATTTAAGTGAAATTATGCTCATGAAATATTTCCTCTGAACTCTTTACCGTATATCTCCGGTACCAATATGATAGCTAACATTATTATTGGTTTGAAACTCTTCAATAAAGTAATTATATTTTTGTGAGGCTTTCATGCACTGCTGTTGGTCTCTGGCTTGTGTGTGTGACACAAAACACGAGTTTGTGTCATTTTTATTTCCAGGTATATATTATTAAGGCACATTGAAACAAAACAAGGAGCATTGAAACAACAAGGGACCCAAGAGCTGCAAGCTTTCTTTTCCAGCGCCTCAGTGTGGCGATACAGAGGGGGAATGCGCACTGTATCCAGGGTTCCTGCCCGCCATCTGAGGAGCTGGAGGAACTCGACAACCTATGATAACCATCTTTGTAACCCATATGTAACTCTTTTTTTGTAACAAAGTTCAAATAAAGTAAATATATATGTGTACATACAAAAGAATGGGGGTGGTAGGAGAAGATAATATTAGTGTTCAGTGAGAAACCACAAGGTCTCCTCTGAATACTTTTTATTTTCTTCTCCGAGGCTATGGGTCCCCACATTGGCACCAGAGGTGGTACCCTCACAAACTTTTATTAAGGCACGTATATATATTAATCTTTTCCCAGCTCCCTATTTCATAACACTATATTTGTTAGAGGCAAATTTACGAGCCATGGCTTGCTACACCATTCGTGTAGTCTTTCTATGTTTGACTAGCGCCGTTCTCGGTATTTATATTTCTCATAATTTTTGTACCATCAGTAAATAGTGAAATGCAGACATCTGTTCTCTGCGGTTGGTTAGTTCAGTTAGTTTAGAAGGGGGTGGTTCCCCTTCAGGTAGGGGGGGAGTTGTTTCACCTTCAAGTAGGGGTGGTGTTAAACTTTGCAACGCTGCTTTTCGAGGTGCCAAGTTCTCTCAAGAATTGTATCTTTACATTATCTACAAAGTAATATTTGAATGATAATGTTGCTGAAAACTTCTCTTTACTGTTAACATTTTAAAATTAATGTTATCTGATATCATAATTATTTTTCCTGACGAATTGGAGCGTATGATTAAATATAATACAGGAAGCAGATAGCACAAAGCGTAGCTCCCATTGACAGTCGTAAACAACCAATTTTAACGAATGAAAGCCCAGGTCACTTGTATCGTGGATTATGATTGGATGTTCAAACATATTGCGATACATCGCTATTATATTGTTTTTATATTATCACCAATTATATCAATACTGTTTATTTCATTATACACGTCTGGGAGTTACATAGTAATACGAGTTTGTACTGGGAATATTTTTTATTTGTGTTTAATATTAAGCTGTTTTATTAGATAATAAAAGTGCAAACTTGCATCTGAAGCTTTGCTGGCTATAGAATGGCAGAGACAGCGCGAGAGAGAGCGGTAGAATTAATCAATTATATATTTTTAAATTAAAGTAAAAAAACGATTGATTTAAAATATTATAATACGCTTATTGTAGCTGCATAACTGTCATATATTATTCAGCAAATTTCCATTTCGCTTCTTAAATTTATTTTCTAAATAAAATCTAGTAATTACCTAATTTAGGGTTACCATATGTGAACAGTTAAGCTCCAGGACTCCTCTACCAGTCGCCACGACCCATATTTAATGACCCCGCTAACGATCATTAGTACCGCAGGTACAAGTAAGTACCAGGGTACAGAGAGCCTCTTACCACGCCTTAACAGGAAGGGTAACAAGCACCACTCTGGAAATTCTCGTACGTCAACACCTGAGAGCCGGCGGCTGGGAGCCGGGAACCCAGTCGATGTTTACAACCATCAGCTGATTTATTCCCATTTAAATTAAAAGGATTAAATACCTTTCAAGAGATGGAGTAAGATAAGCAGGTGGAGGATGTCGTGGTGCCGCGCTGTGAGGAAACACAACCTGGCCTTAAATGGGTTAATTAGCAGACTCATTGGAAAGTGGGAAGGCAGATTGTGTTGCGCGTCTCGTGGGGCGGGTGAGGCCAGTGTTACTGTAATGGTTGTGAGTGATAGTTGTGTTGTGACCACCTCTAAAGTCTATCTCAACAACTTCTCAAGTGTTCGCTCACTCCCAGTTGTGAACACTGGGTGTTGTAGTGTTTACACACTTGCCTGTTAGTTAACACTTGTGTGTGGACTAGCAACTTACAGTGTTGTTGTGTTTACAAACCTGCCTGTTAGTTAACACTTGTGTGTGGACTAGCAACTTACAGTGTTGTTGTGTTTACAAACCTGCCTGTTAGTTAACACTTGTGTGTGGACTAGCAACTTACAGTGTTGTCGTGTTTACAAACCTGCCTGTTAGTTAACACTTGTGTGTGGACTAGCAACTTACAGTGTTGTCGTGTTTACAAACCTGCCTGTTAGTTAACACTAGTGTGTGGACTAGCACATTACAGTGTTGTATTTGTGTTATGTTTCGTGTTCAACAAAATCCTGAAAGTGCATTGTAGAATAGCGACAGGACATGAAGGGCAGGACACGAAGGGCAGGACACGAAGGGCAGGACACGAAGGGTAGGACACGAAGGGCAGGACACGAAGGGCAGGACACGAAGGGCAGGACACGAAGGGCAGGACACGAAGGGCAGGACACGCCGCTACTAAATGTTAACGTGACTAAATATTAAAGTTTAGAAAGTTTAGTGATTTACTGGAAATAAAAAGTGGAAATTGGCTTTTATTGTTGTGGTAAAATGACGAACTTTTTGGGTACTTTGAGTTCTTGCAGTGTTGCTCGTCTCGTACTGGATATTTAATGCATTGTGAGTGATTGGTGAGTGTTGGCAACACCGCTTTTGTTTATGTTAGTGAGCACGTGGTGAGAAGTGTTGGCAACACCGCTTTTGTTTATGTTAGTGAGCACGTGGTGAGAAGTGTTTGCAACACCGCTTTTGTTTATGTTAGTGAGCATGTGGTGAGAAGTGTTGGCAACACCGCTTTTGTTTATGTTAGTGAGCACGTGGTGAGAAGTGTTTGCAACACCGCTTTTGTTTATGTTAGTGAGCATGTGGTGAGAAGTGTTGGCAACACCGCTTTTGTTTATGTTAGTGAGCACGTGGTCAGTAGTGTTGACACTGACCCCCGTGTCTGACCCCACTACGGCCAGCGCTGACCCCCGTGTCTGACCCCACTTCGGTCAGCGCTGACCCCCGTGTCTGACCCCACTACGGACCCCACAACCATCCTCCAGGAGAAGGTAAGCACCACCTTGAGCCTCAAGGGTGACCTCCGTCTCCACCTCCAGCATACCAACATGGAGGTGGATGTGACCATTCATATGTTATATATGTGGTATATGATTATAATGTGTATATAGGACCTTCAATAGGCACATTAATAATGACTTTTTCTGTCATTACAGGTAAGGCTTTTTTAGCTCATCGCAGGACACAACTCCACCAGCTTAAGGTATGTTCCTCTTGACTGTTGTGTCCCATGATTTTTTTTTTTAAATATTCCAGGACACGCAGTTACCATTAAACAATTATGGGTAAGTATCAGATCTCTGTCATTGGTTGTGGGGATTCCGAGACCCCTCTTTTATTGGTCCTGGGGGCGCTAAGTCCATTTTATTTTGCCTTATCGATTCGACTGAGTATTTTGTAAGTTGTGATCATGTCACTTCAGCTGTTGCCTTCAGTGACGTGAACTTCAGTTTCATTAATCCATGCTGCATGTTACTCTATAAAACTGTCGTACCAGTCTGGTATTATGGGGGTGGGAGGGTCTCCGTGCTAGAGCTGCATAATGGGTCTGACGTTCGTGGTGTTCAGTTAGTGCTAATATTGATAGTGTTAGACTTGATGTGAGTGTTTGGTGGTCCACGTTGGTGCTTGTTCTTTAAGGTTACCTTGAGGTGCTTCCGGGGCTTAGCGTCCCCGCGGCCCGGTCGTCGACCAGGCCTCCTCCAAGGTAAGTGCTGTTTGTGTGAGAGTTTTCTCCTCGGATGACTGCAAGACACCAAGGGCAGGACTTGTCATGTTGGGAAACACGTCGTGGTGTAGCGACAGTGTTGAGGGGGGGGCAAGAAGGCTTGAGTGTTGTGTCTTAGAGTTAAGACACACTCAACACTCCTCCAATATTCCTGAGTGTCTCAATGAGTTACAGAGCTCTAAGTGTCTCAAACCATTTGTTCTGAAATCATTTATTACAGAACACTCACAGATATAGTGATGGAGAATGTGTCGTAATTCGTTTATATCATAACTCGTTATCTTGTGTTTTCCTTCCTCTGAGTGCCAGTGACTGCTCGTCTGTCATACCTAATGACCTGCAAACTGTTCACTTCACAAGGAAGATTGGATTATCTTGGACAACATTGTGCAAAACATATATATCGAAATAATTAAAACTTGACAGACTTAATTGAACGCAAAATTTGAAAGAATAAAACGGCATACCAGTTACATTAGAGTTAGTTTAGTTCATTTATTATGCACCCCATACCCATCTTGTGGGCGGTAGTGGAAAGGGTTACAGAGGCACATAATGGGCTCAGGGACTGAACCCCACAATTCATTTAGCTAAGCAAGTTAAAATCTTGATGAGCTAGTTACAAAATTCAATATAAGTCATCACATCAACAATGGGTTCGAGATCGACCTCAAGGACAGGTTCTAAATTAAGCAACTGACATATGTGGAGAGCTAGTGTTAAAATATATATGTTACATTAGAGAAAACAAATTCATCGTTTCTGGGGATTATTTGGTGTAAGAAGATATATGAGGACAGTAACTAGTGTATTAATATACTAACGGTACAGATCAATAATGTACTCTGTCTATTTAGTATTATAACGCAACTGTCTATTTGAAGGACGGGTTGCCAAATCTAAAGCAATATTGTGCAAAGTCTACGAAAAGCATGAGTCCATTTAGTCTTGCAAGAGCTGTCTTCCGCAAGACTAAATACCGAACAAGATGTGTCCCTGTGACTTTCAGTTACAGTCATTGAACATGAACATTAATGGAACTCGCTCTCGTAATATGCCGATGACAAAAATAAATATAAATATATTGACCTAAATATATTGACCTAAATATATTGACCTAAATATATTGACCTAAATATATTGATTTCCCCAAAATCTGGCATCTTGTGAACTGATAACTGATAATGAATGTTGCGTTTGATTATTTTTAGGATTGATATCAGTAATGATCCAATAATAATTTTAATTATTTCATGAATAATAATAATATTTATAAGAATAATAATTATAGTTACCAGAATGATAGTAATAACTACACGAATAATTATCATTCAAATGGAATAAATAATCATAGCAACTGCTTGAATAATAATGATTCTACAAATAATTAAAACTCAAAGTAATAAATAATTGCTAGTAATACATATTTACTTGCTAGTAATACACATTTACTAGCAATAAATAATACAGAAGAGTAGTAGTAATTAAACAATAATAATTACATCAATATTAGCAATAGTTACACGAAGATTGTTAGTCTTACAAGACTAATATTTAAAAAAAAAACGTATACGAGACAGTATAATAAATACATACTAAATCTTACTCATCACAATTATCATCTTATCCTAAATGATTATTACTGGTTTACTCAATCCTACCTCAGAATGATAATACTCATCATTTAATGAATCATAAAACATGTACAATACTGACCTATCCTGTATTATCTCCTGTGTATTACAATGATGAATGCACCCAGTGAGGATGAATGAGGCAGCCGGTCGGCCGAGCGGACATCGCACTGGACTTATGATCCTGTGGTCCTGGGTTCGATCCCAGGCGCTGGCGAGAAACAATGGGCAGAGTTTCTTTCACCCTATGCCCCTGTTACCTAGCAGTAAAATAGGTACCTGGGTGTTAGTCAGCTGTCACGGGCTGCTTCCTGGGGGTGAAGGCCTGGTCGAGGACCGGGCCGCGGGGACACTAAAAAGCCCCGAAATCATCTCAAGATAATCTCAAGATAGCATTAGACCTCAAAGCAATAATATATCACACGATCCACTTAGTTAAGAGATAAGGAACCACAGTCAGAATAGCCAGTGAATATCGATCTATATCCCAGTCCCAACAATCACTTCTCAGACTTCTAACATGTTGTCCAGTCTTTTGCAAGTCTCTTTGAAGAAAACATCATTCATTTGCTTCTCAGTGAAACGTAACGTCTTTTCTTTTATGTGTGTTGGAGTGTTCATGCTGGATACGTCTTAAGGACTTCACACTATACAAACTCTAACAGGGTTGTTCGGTTCGGTAACAGGGTTGTTGATTTGTGGAACCAATTACCGCGTAACGTGGTGGAGGTGGGGTCCCTCGATTGTTTCAAGCGCGGGTTGGACATGTATATGAGTGGGATTGGGTGGTTATAGATAGGAGCTGCCTTGTATGGGCCAATAGGCCTTCTGCAGTTGCCTTTGTTCTTATGTTCTTATGTTCTAGCGTCATGGAATATAAGGTAAATTATTTTGCACCGTACGGGGTATAAAATCTAAATTTCAGACACATTAAAGAACCCGATTAAGTAGGAATAAATATATTTTTTTATTTTTAACTTTAGGACAATACGAAACAAGTTGATGTGCTAATTTTATCAATGAAATGTATGGGAAAAACTATATATTGATCAAATGAAAGATTTATTGGTCATAGAGTTTAGAAATAATTTCAGAAAGACGATGCTCTCAGTGCTCAGGTTCGTGAATATAACATTATAAATTCGGATTAAAAAAAAAGGAAACCGTAACCGTATAACAACCCTTGAGCTGCTATGCTGACTCGCGACTGACAGCGGCAGACATTCTCCCACTTACAGTAACTGAGAATGTAATCATTGAATATTAGAATAACCCACATCACAATAATTGCTTCTTAATTAAATTCGAAATACTTGGATAGTCCATAAATTATTAATATTAATGTTCTGAATATATTAATGATCACTTTTAATTTCAATTTACGTGCACTCAGAAGTTTGAAACCAAAGAGATATTCAGTTTTTGATCAATAACAACTTTGGAAATTGATGAGAGGGAGGAGCTGGACGCCTTAAAAATCAGGATAGAGGTACACAGTGATCAACTGCCAGTTAAGGCTAATGGAATGGTCCGAGTGGACTGGTTACATTGCCTTGTTTCCTGGCCACCAGTAATATCAGCGTTCCTGTGGCTAAATTTATACAGCATTCCCCTCGTGTCCTAAGTTATTTTCATGCATATAAATATTGTCTTATTTCGGTTTTTAAACGAATCTTTAATACATGAACGTAATCGAAAAAAGAGGAATAGTAATATCATTGTTACATTTTGCGATTAAGCATTCTGACAAAATTATATTTAATGTATGAGATAATGGAATTTATAGTCCAAGGGTAAGGAGGCATTTTCCGTGTGTATAGAACCACAGCTTCCTGTCCAATGTTCTCTGGTCCTAGCGCATAGAACCACTCATCCCAGCATAGAACCACTCATCCCAGCATAGAACCACTTATCCCAGCATAGAACCACTCATCCCAGCATAGAACCACTCATCCCAGCATAGAAGCACTCATCCCAGCATAGAACCACTCATCCCAGCATAAAATCACTCATCCCATCATAGAACCACTCATCCTATCATATACCTACTCATCCCAGTATTGAACTAGTGATCCCAGTGTATGGAACCACTGATCTCAGTGTATGGCACCACTGATCCCAGTGTATGGAACCACTGATCCCAGTGTATGAAACCACTGATCCCAGTGTATGGAACCACTGATCCCAGTGTATGGAACCACTGATCCCAGTGTATGGAACCAATGATCCCAGTGTATGGAACCACTGATCCCAGTGTATGGAACCAATGATCCCAGTGTATGGAACCACTGATCCCAGTGTATAGAACCACTGGTTCCAGTGTATGGCATCACTCCCCCCCCCCTCCCCATACACAAGGGGGGGGGAGTGAGCCCCACCTCCTCAGTGTGTAAATGAAGCTGGAACAAATAGGAAATCTCAATATCCGAGAGAGAAAATACCCGTGAATTATTGACCCAATTTGGTTTCATTGTATTTAGATAATGGACGCCTCTTATGTAGAGCGCCGGAAATCAGGCTTGTTTGCCATGCTCCTCGGAATGTTTTCCAATTATAGGCGAGCATCTGTTTCTGGGGGCGAGCCTTGGTGATGCTTGATCTGTTATAGAAGCTGCTTGAGTTGCTCTCGTCCTCAAAACTCACGTCCATTGTGCTCTGAATATCTCCAGTGATATCATTTTTGAATGGTTTTGCTTCGAATATATGAATTTTGTTATTGTTACGATATAGTTACGCAAGTATTTTTGACTTTAAGCTCTAGGCCATGACGGGTTTTTTGTCATCAGCTGCACCTGTGGTGAATATATTCACTGGAGTTTTATTTGTGTTGAATACTGGGATTTTATTATACCATTTTTTGGGGTGACCTCCACCGGTTTCCATTATGTGGGGCAATTAGCCTCGCATCCCCTGCGTTATAGGGGCGAGTGCATGGGGTTGGGACCCATCTTCCCAAAATTCTCTCCATTAAAAGTCAAAATTACCTCGAATCTGGGAGTGACGTTCCTGTCCAAGGCTCACACAACACGAGGAGGTTCATGTGACTGTGAGGGTTATGAGAGCAATAATTAAGGACTGCAGCTGATGATTTGATCAGCTGCAACCTGTGCAAATCATCAGCTGCACAGGTGCAGCTGATGATTTGGAGGCTGAATAATTTAACCCTTAAATTGATCCAAAGAAAAACATGTGTTTTTTCTTTTGAAATGGTAATACAGTGAAGATTGGAGTAAATGTTAGAATAGGAAGAGAAGGACATTATAAAATGTAAGGAAGAAGTGTGTTAATTAATAACTAATGATTAAGATGGCGCAAAAAATTATATCTCTGGTTGTATTTCTTGCGTCTCCTTGTGTTTATAAGTCAAATTAAAGCCTAAAAGAGGCAAGGCTTCATTTGTTTTTGAATGTGTAGCGTGTGTTAGCACAGGAGTCAGATCTCCAGTTTCCTGGAGACCAATGACCTTTGCAACCCGGGTCAGCGACCCTTCGCAACTCCTGGTCAGGAGGTCAAGAAAGACGAAACGATTGGATCCAGGCTACCAGCCTCATTAGTCGTTGAGATTGTAAGTCTCGTCCTAATAACACACTCAGACCTTGACAAAGCACTCAGGAGATTACGAAGGACTTGGTGTAGTTCTTTACATAAAATTCACAAATACATAAGTGTAGGGTTTTGATGATGACTTGATCTCAATCGACTTCGGTCCAGGACGGACCGAAACGTCGTCGTCCCTTCACCTTCTAGTGTGTGGTCTGGTCAACAGGTTTTGATGATGTTTAACAGTAATAACTTCAAGGTATTCATATATGGTAAAAATGATGACCTTTAACAAAATTCAGGGTTCATGACACAAATCTGTTCATTGTAGGAAAGCAACAAGTAAAGGATCTTAGAGTAATGTTTGACGACCTAACGCTTAGTGAGCACAACCAAGCAATATAGAATCAGCTACAAAAACGATTGGATAGATTGCAGAACATGTTAAGATGGATTAGTTGAATTATTCAAATCCTTTGTGCCGTTCTGCTTTGAGTATTGCCCAATACTTCCACCTTCAGAGCAGGAAAGATTGCCGAAATAGTCGGAATACAGAGAACATATTCTGGTCGCTTAGACACAATAAAGCTTAAACTATCGGGCTCGTCTCAGAGCTCTCCAAATGTACTCTCTAGAAAGGAGACGAGAAAGGTACCAAATTATATATACATGGAAAATGCTGGGGGTCAGGTCCCAAATTTGCATATTAAAATATGTAATAAAATATATAATATTGCACATATATAATAACATATAGAGTGAACGATATAGAGGAAAATACAGAAAAGAGTCAGTGAAGAGTAGAGCCGCCCTGACCACAATCTACGAACGCTCTTTGAACATCAGAGGTTCACAGTTGTTCAACATCCTCCCAGCAAGTACGAAAAATATTGCCGAAACAAAATTAGAAATCTTCAAGGAAAAAATGGGACAATTTCCTGCAAGAAATGCCTGGCTAACAGGGCTGCAATGGATACCTGGGGCCCGCTCCCAGCAACAGCCTGTTGGAACAAATTCAAACATGTCAAGCCTGGCCCGGGCCGGGCTTGGGGGGGTGGGGGAGTACGAGAACTCCCAGAACCTCATCCAGGTACAGTCCAGGTATAATACTGAAGACATACAGAGTGTATTACGTTACGTATATTATAAAGATGGGGGTATCCCCCACTGAATGACGTGATAGGTGGTAGTTTTAACTCCAGGTATTTATGGGAAAATGGTTATCGATGAGGAAATTCGTGCATTGAGAGTACTGCATTATGAATACATAATTCGGGATCAATAATGTACATAAATAATACGCCGCATACGGTAAATACTGCAGAACTGTTACAAAAGAGTGTATTGACTTCTCGCTTGGGGGACCCGACGTTGGTGATTGGGGGGGGGGGAGACGTGGAAGCCACATCCTCACTACTCTTTGTCTTCATCACTGTCACCTTCCTCACTGCTCACTGTCTTTATATATAGGTAAACTTCATAACACAATCGATTTAATTTGTGAATGTATTATCTTGTCAAAATACATGTATCTTTGGAACATATGTGGGTTTCCCAGTAAGTTGCAGCAAGGTCTCTCTTGATTCTATCGTGCCACGCAAAGGAGGAAGATTGAGAACAATCTCTGAACCCCCTTTCCTTCCTATGACTGTCCCCCACCACCCACCAGTCACCCTACAATTCTTAGTGAGGTTAGCTCCTATCGTCTGGTTTTTCTCCCTTGGAGATACTCATTTTTTTTAAGATATAGATGTGCTTATGAGAAAAGTGTATGTGTGTGTATGATGCGGTAAGATGAGGGGGGATGAGATGAGAATCATCTCATAAGATAAGATGATTCTCGTACAGTTAACTGTACAAGAATCTTAATAGTCGATTAAGGCAACGTCTGGGATCCTCTCAGACGTAGGTTCGAATCCCCATCACGGCCCTTGTGGATTTATTCATTAACTGGTATATGGGATCAGATATTGGTGCTTGGCAAGTGGTGAAACAGAGATCGTCACTCCCAAGAATCCTAAGGTGAGAAATATCATAACTCTAGAAGGTGAGTGAGAGAGATCTGAGAGATGTGAACTAAAGAACAAATGGTGGTGATCTTGGAGAAAAAGACGATGAACAAAGTGAACTCCAAGTAAGTATTTGGTTAAGAAAATCGAGAAATTTATTATTATTATTATTATTATTTTCTACCACAGACGTGGCCACACATTTACAATGCTAAACAGCATATACATTTTCTTCTATCCTAAAGTGAATGGTGAATGACTGAGTGGAACGTGGCAATGAAATGAAGCGGTTACACTGCTCATTTATAATAATAACAAGAAAATATTATGAATAAAAAATTAACGAGACTAAAAAGAAAATTGAAGATTAAAATAATAGATATATGAAAAGATCTGTTAAGCAAAAAAACAAAAAAGACCAGAGCTATTAAGGAGGTTGGAAGAAAAACTCAAGAATTTTTTTTTTACAAAACACGAAGCTCATTCGCATATAAAAGTAAGGAAATGTAGCGGGGAGACTGGTGGACAGGTAAATAAGAATGTTTTGGTAGACATTGGAGAATGATAAATGCTGAATATTACATTAAAATGAGGCGGAGAAAACCCCTTGTGATGCCTAATGAGGATGAAAGATGGAAGAAAAGAAAGCAAGATTGTAACTGAAGGCCTGATGCGAATGAGAGAATAAATGAAGAACAGTGAAGTGCTGAGTGAAATCTCTCACTTTAAATACCTGGGATATATATGACTATTCAAGGAGAAATTTGTGTAACTTCAGAGTAGGGATAGAGAGGAGAAATTTGTGTAAGTTCAGAGTAGGGATAGATAGGAGAAATTTGTGTAAGTTCAGAGTAGGGATTGATAGGAAAGGAAACTGGCTAGGCGAATAAAACCTCTGGATAGGAGAAGCAACATTCAACATATATAACCAGTGTCTGTGAGGACTGGCGAACCAAGCTGTTACCTACGGCTATCAGACGATGGTGTGAAATTAACGTGAATATCCACTAGTTAAACAAGTTGATCTGGACAATTTGAGAAGCACTTTTACTCTTAGGAGAAAACATTAAATAAGAGATGAAAATATCATAGATGTGCAATACAGACGTTCATAGAACATAAACTGAGGGGAACCATATTGAGATGGTTGGCCATCTTCAACGAAATGATGATGGTAAACTATTCAATTTGAGATGTTTAGGGCAGGTGGGTAGGAAGGTGGGTAGGAAGGTGGGTAGGAAGGTGGGAGGACTGGGTGAGTGAGGGAGTGCTCAAGCAGGAGGAAAAGAGTTTGGGCAAAACACTGAAAAATGGTGAGGAACTGCTCAGCGGAAATGGGTCGTATTCACCTTGTTGTATTCACCTAGTTGTGCTTGCAGGGTTGAGCTTTGGCTCTTTGGTCCCGCCTATCATCTGTCAATCAACTGGTGTACAGATTCTGGAGCCTATATTGGGCTTCATCATAGCTACATTTGAAACTGTGTATGGAGTCAGCTTACACCACATCACTGCCTAATGCATTTCATTTGTTAACTATTCTGACACTGAACAAATTCTTTCTAACGTCTCTGTGGCTCATTTGGGTACTAAGTTTCCATCTGTGTCTCCTTGTTCGTGTTCCATCCATGTTAAATAGTTTGTCTTTGTCAACCCTGTCAATTCCCCTGAGAATTTTCTAGGTGGTGATCATGTGTTCCCTTACTCTTCTGTCTTCCAGGGGACGTGAGGTTTAGCTCCCTTAACCTTTCCTCGTAGCTTATACCTCTCAGTTCTGGGACTTGTTTGGTGTCATACCTCTGAATCTTCTCTAACTTTGTCTTGTGTTTAACTAGGTACGGACTCCAGGCTGGAGCTGCATACTCCAGGATTGGTCGTAGGAAGTGAATGTTGTGTATTTATTTGTATATAAAATGTATGGTAGTTAAAGAGGAACACCGCGGAGGTTATCTAATGGAGCACTGGGCTGTTGAGGTGGAGTGAGGTGGGCTGTTGAAGTGGGTTGTTGAGGTTGGCAATTGGCCTGAGGTAATGTCGCTTTACCGATGTACTTTATATTGGGTTGTGAATGTTCTAATGAAAGGCCCCCAAAAAAATATTTGTTTTTTTTAACAGGTATTATTTATGACCAACTCTCACCCAACTCTCAACCAACTCTCAACCAACTCTCAACCAACTCTCAACCAACTTTTACCCAGCTCTCACCTAGCCCTCACACAACCCTCACTCTCACCCAACTCTCACCCAACTCTCACCCAACTCTCACCCAGACCATTCACTCAATTTGCCACTCCATAAAAAATATACAATAGCGTTACCAAACCTGAAACGTATGAACGCAAGCAATGCACCAAATCTATCGAGGCCGCTGCATAGAAAACGCCAATATGTCACACGGCTTTAAATTGTTACTATTAAATCACACACGAATGGAAAGGTCTATTGCATAAAAACAAAAAAGTTTTACATGAGAGGACAGGCAGAGCTTTTCACAATGTACCTGACCATTTTCTCGTCCGAGTTCATGAGAGTGGGAAAAGTCGATACGTTTTGGGTAATTTTCCGAACAAAAAAAACATTAATGTAATACCGGGTTCTGCTACAGTTTGGTGTAGCGGAATGAAACGAAATTTTGGACTAGTTTGACTGAGACTTTTAATACTTCGTGTTAGAGGAGCTCTGTCGGGCTCTGTAGCTTGTATGAGGAGGCGAGGAGACGTGAGGTGTGAGGGGGAGGAGGATAAAGAGCGGGGTTAAGGGTTCCACGATCAACCATTACGTATGGACGATCAATGGAGCAGTGGTGAAGGTACCTGTGCTGTTGGTGGGGGTGACCTGTGGTGGCCTGGGTTCGAATCCTCTGGGAGGTCAAAGTTAAAAGGTGATATATGTACTTGGGGAGGGGGGGGGACATTCATTCATGCTTTGCTTACACACACACACATACACACACAAACACACACACACACACACACACACCACACACACACACACACACACACACACACACACACACACACACACACACACACACACACACACACACACACACACACACACACATATATATATATATATATATATATATATATATATATATATATATATATAATGTATACACACACACATGAGGTAACTTAAGCCCAGCTGGAGCTGTGGGAATTAAAAGTGTCTGGAGTAAAACTTTCTCGAAGGAAAACGGACACGACGGCCCCCAACTCAGTTACAAGAGTCTTGACAGTAATTTTCTCAACGACCTGAAGGAAGGCTGAGCTTGCAGGAGTGAAGTAATACCTTAAAATGTTACAGTTCATGTTACTGTATGTCTCCCATAGACAAATTCAAGCCTCTACATGGAAACATATTATAACCTGATGTCAAGATTGATTAATAATTAATTGACAGATCGTCACAGTTTTTGGTGACATCTGAGACTTGTTTCTGAGCTCATTCAGTCTCGAAACTAATGGTTTTGATGCCTCTTTTGAAAGCCTTAAATCTTCATGTTATTCATATCGGACTGATTAAAGCATTGAGGCCTCGTGGTGTGACCCACGATCTTCAAAATGTACCTGAGAATCATGTTGGACCACCTCATCTCCCCTATGCAGCTCGTCTCCAAGAGAAGGAAGCGCTTTACAAACTGATACAGGTATTTCACCTGAACGAGGCCCCGGACGACCTGCCGAGTCTAGGCTCGAGTCTCCGGGTTTTTCTTTATTTTTCCAATTGACGCCAACAGGGGTCTCGCTTCATGCAGGTCGGCGTTCAATCCTCGACCGTCCAAGTGGTTGGGCACCATTCCTTTTCCCCCCGTCCCATACAAAATTCTTATCCTGATCCCTTTTCCCAGTACTATATAGTCGTAATGCCTTGTCGCTTTCCCCTGGTCTACTCTCGTCACTCTTCCAAAGAGGTGAATACACTCGAGATATTCCATGAACAAAATGCTTAAACGCAAATGAACTAAGTTTGAAATTCACACGGACTATGTATCATAGATATGGAACATTATATTGACTTTGGAACATTTGGAACATTGTAATTCCGAGCGACTGGAACGAATCGTGTAAATATAGAAGATGTTCAGTGTGTTGGATGATTAGTGTCACAGATGTAGTTAGGAGTTACAGTGGTCTCCAGTGGACGGTAGTGGCATAATGACTCTACCGTCATAATGACTCTACCGTCATAATGACTCTACCGTCATAATGACTCTACCGTCATAATGACTCTACCGTCGTAATGACTCTACCGTCATAATGACTCTACAGTCGTAACGACGCGGGAAGCCGAGAATATGATCACTAGCAGAGGAACATGTTTGCATTAATTCCAGAGATAAGACATTATACAAAGAGAGAACTCATCTTACGAGGATCACGTTCATACAATGAAGGCATTATCCACTCATTTTTTAACAACTTCCACTAATGTAGACAACTTGTTAACACCTTCCCCTCGTGTAGCCATCTTATTCAACAGCTTCCATTGGCGTAGCCAACGTGCCCAACCACTTCCACCATGCTGGAGCATCGCATAAGTGTTGGAGCAGACGCTAAGGGGGGGAGGGGGGCCCTAGGGAAATCACAGTTATGACTAAATGGCTGTCTTCCTGTGACGTCTTCCTCTCCTCCTCCCCCCCCCCCTAGTCTTCCCTCACCTTCATGCTCATGATCCCTACACAAGCCTCAATCTCTTCTACGTAGGTGCTTCTGACGCTTATCTTTCTCTCCCTCTATTTCTCCCATCATTCATACGTATCTAAAACCTTTCCTTCGGTCCATCTTCCTACTCACTCTCGCTCCCTCCCTGCTTTCCACCCTCTATCTCTTATACTTTCCATCCCTCTCTATCCATCCATCTCAAAACCCTTCCCTAATCTTTCCTCTCTCCCTCATTCTTCCCTCATTATATGTCTTCATTCCTCTTTTTCTCTCTGGCTCCGTCTCGTTTCTATCCCTCTTTCTTTCCCTCTGTCTCGCTCCTTCTTGCATTCCTTCACGTAAAAGACGTAAGACTGGATGCAGAGAGGAGATAGGGTAGATGTGTTTACTTTCCAGGGAGCACTGTGTGTGTGTGTGTGTGTGTGTGTGTGTGTGTGTGTGTGTGTGTGTGTGTGTGCGTGTGTGTGTGTGTGTGTGTGTGTGTGTGTGTGTGTGTGGCAGCGAGGTGTACACTCACATGCCTCCCTGCCTCAGGGTACATGAAGAATAACTAGACATAACTAGACATAACTAGACATAACTAGGGATAACTAGACATAACTGGACATAACTAGATATAACTAGACATAACTGGACATAACTAGACATAACTAGACATAACTAGACATAACTAGGCATAACTAGACATAACTAGACACAACTCGACATAACTCCAAATACGACTTGATAATAGTCGATTATTTTCATAGATTAGTTCACTATTGCGTCTCATTCTCAAATTGGGAGTTGTTCTGTACCCGCAACATCTGACCTTTCATCAATCACAGTAGAAAATGGAGAAAAGGTCATTACTTTCTCTTCGAATTGACTATTAAAATTCGTCCGAACTTGGGCTAATAGAATTAAATCTGCCAACCCTAGATGATAGAAGGAACACAGCAGATATGATCACAACTTACAAGATACTGAGGGGATTAAAGTGGACAGGAACTGCCTCTTCAGACTGAGAGAAGGTAGGATAAGAGGACACAGGTGGAAGCTGGAAACGCAATTTAGCCTCAGGGACGTAAGAAAGTACTTTGTTCCCTGTTCGGGTTGTTGACAAGTGGAATGTCCTACCAGAGGAAGTTGTGGAAGCCACCTCCATCCACAACTTTAATGTCTGATTCGACAAAGAATTTTAAAGTTAGAATAGTTAGGTTGAAACGCTACAGGTACCAGGCCAGTACCAGGCCAGTACCAGGCCAGTACCAGGCCAGTACCAGGCCAGTACCAGGCCAGTACCAGGCCAGTACCAGTCCAGTACCAGGCCAGTACCAGGCCAGTACCAAGCCAGTAGGCGGGGCCTGAAGAGCTAGACCTTACTCCGTAGACACAGATAGGTAAGTACTCATAGGTAAGTACACACAGATCCTCGCGAATAGCGCTCGAGAGACGCAGTTCAAAGGGCCCGGGTTCAATTCCCGGCCGAAGCAAAAACAAATAACGCGTTTCTTTCACCTGAGGCTTCTGTTCGCCTAGCAGTAAATAGGTACCTGGCAGTTAGACAGCTGTCACGGGCTGCTTCCTGGGGATATGTGTGTGAAAATGAGAAATGTATTGTAGATGTGAAAGAGAAAATTAGATCACAAGAGTCAGCACATTAGAAACCTGACGGCTAGAAAGGCGGGGTCCAAGAGCTAAGAGCTCGATCCCGTAGTCACAAATAGATACATATAGTAAATACTGAGACTGATGGATGACTACTATAGTAAATATAGTATAGTATTTACTATAGTAAATACTCACATCATTAGTCAAACCATAACTTACACATAAATTAAAAGCAAAAACACCGTCTCCCGCCCAAAAAAAACTTTATATAGCATCAAAAATAGTCGAGCATAATAATATTGGAGGTGAGGTGAAGGTCTCTCGTGGACCATTACATAATGACCAGAGCGGCGTACGGCTCCAACAGGGAACATTGTGTAATGGATCCTGGACCCACCTGCATATTCCCAGCTGCCTCACAAGTCCACTATTTTTGGTCTTTTGTCTGTGGGTTATGAATATTTTTTTCCGTTTTTGTGAACCAGTTCTCACCAAATTGTTTATCTAAGTCACTGAAGCAGCTGGACGCTAAGTTGTTATCTTCTGAAGTTAGTATTATATAATTATTGTGAAACTTCGTGACATAAGTCAGAACTTGAAGATAATTGGTTGAATTTATTTATTTATTAACATTTTGGTGGTCTGGTCTCTGAGGGTGTCCACCATATATGTCCTGGACCTCCCCTCCCCCCCTCCCTGCGGCCCCGCTCAGCGATCTTGGTTATCTTGAGGTTATCTTGAGATGATTTCGGGGTTTTTTAGTGCCCCCGCGGCCCGGTCCTCGACCAGGCCACCACCCCCAGGAAGCAGCCCGTGACAGCTGATTAATACCCAGGTACCTATTATACTGCTAGGTAACAGGGGCATAGGGTGAAAGAAACTCTGTCCATTGTTTCTCCCCGGCGCCTGGGATCGAACCCAGGACCACAGGATCACAAGTCCAGCGTGCTGTCCGCTCGGCCGACCGGCTCCCAATGCGACCGGCGATGCTTAAATGTTTACAATCATTTTGTGACCTTCCTGTGTCGTCTGCCCCGCCGCCTCCTCCTCCCTCCTTTAGTTATTTTTTAGATGTTATAACTACAAATTATCTCTAAAAAATTTCGCAAATGAATTCTTTAGAGAATACATGCAAACAAGTGTATGAATACATATGAGCGAGAACTCTGAATACATGAAGGTCTATGTCACATGTGCAACTCTCTGCTTGGTCCTGATTGGTCCACTCTAGTGATTGGTCTCTGATTGGTCCACTCTAGTGCCCTAGATATGCTCTCTCTACATAATAATGACGATTTTCATAAGTTTTCAGACTGGTTGATGCAAATAGAATAGCTCAGTAGTAATATAATAACTTATAGTAATACACTATAATTCAATGATCTCGGGAAAATTAACATAAATTCCCTGCTATGCATAATTTGCCCGTAGTCCCGTAAAATAGATAATACTCCCAAAGCTTGAATGTTTCTCAAGCCTGCAATTTTCTTAAAATAAGTGTGGAGTTACTATTCTATTTTGTAATATGTCGCACCACTAAACTTCTCTCGCAGGCGATCTTGCACAGGGATATGGTAGAAAAATAATATTTGTATATATGAGAGAGACACAGAGACAGACATACAGATAGACAGAGCAGAGGCAAAGAGAGATAGACATAGATACAGACAGAGACATTCTGACACAAAAACCGAGACACACACAGACAGAGAAAGACGTCTCTCTTGATATAAATTATTCTAGCACCAATCTTTTCATCATATCTTGTGTTGTTCTACACATAAGAAGGAAGATGAAAAATTTACTCTCCAAAGTTCATTGTACAGGTTCACATGGCTCGGTGCACCATCCGGTTCAGTGCACATGTCTGAGCCATAAAGCCAGTTACAGTGAGAGACCAATCTTGTGCCTCACATTAATTTCATGCGTATTTTCGTATCTTCTCTTCACCTGCTTTATTAAATAGACTAATGACTCTACTGGTTAAACTCACGACCATTTGTTCTTTAGCATAAATGTCTCCAAATCATCAATAACTCAAGCTTTTACATAATTTCTAAACATTCTTTCCATTAGTTTACCCAAGGTGCATTAAAGTGCTTCTGCATGTACTTCATTCTCACCTGCAACTTTCTCGTACTTCAGCTTCTGCACTCCTACATTAACGGTCCATGAACACTTTTTAAGTGTAGAAGTGTGTATTCCTTCCCCCCCGTCCCATCCCTAATCCTTATCCTGACCTTTTCCCAGTGTCATATAGTCGTAATGGCTTGGTGCTTCATCCTGATAAATCCCCCCATCCCCTCCTCACTATTGAAGTAATCTTGTAAACAATTGTTCATCTGTAGTTAATTCTTACCACCTACTTTTTAATATCTTCTCTACTCAAATTTTCTCCCTGTCGATCTTCGCGTTATTCGTGAAGACTAAAAACTAACGGTATTCGCGTTAGTTTTTTTCTGCTAGTCTAATTGCAAATTTTTATTTTTTTCCAATTTAACTCTTCCGTTTTAAGCTCTTTTTTCTTTTAAATTTACATTGCGTTTTTATCTGTCTAACAACTTTTTCACTTAAAAATCATGACTCATCAAACTTTCACTGTATTACTTGCTTCCTCTTTCTCATCTGCCTCTACAGAGCCGGTAGAGTTCCTCTCACCACCTGCTCTACACTGAGCCTCGTCCACTCAGTTTCTCTGAATCGTCTTGAAGCTTTGATTCCCTAATAAACCAACCCATGTAATAAAATATACATTAAACCCACATGATAGAGACATTAAAATGTTTCAGTGTTTCGATCCCTCTTGAATCACTGTCGGGTTGAAAATTTGAAAAACCTTCACTGCAGTGTGTAGGGTGAGAGACAGACGGCTGACAAGGAGAGGTGAAGCTAGCGAGGGACAATAGGAGAGGTGTGGCGTAAACTGGAATAATAACAGAGGAAAAAAATAAGAGAGAGAAAGAAAGAAAGATTGTCGAGTCGTATTCCCCGAAAAACTCGTCAGATAAGGCTTACCTAAGCTTACTATGAAGAGAAAGCCCCAAGCCTGATAACAGTAGTGAGACGTCTGAGACGTCAGACAAGACATCAGACGTCTTGGCTGACGTAGCTCCTACGCTCTTCCTCTCGTGGACCCACCATCTCTCAGCTTTCCCCAAGCACCGCACATGGCAACTGCCTCCATTGTGTTTCTAACTCAAACTAAATACTTAAAAAGAGAGACAAAAAAGAGACACACACACCCGGCCGGAAACCATGCGGACTCTAGCGCAGTTTTCCCAAATGATTACGTTTTTCGTATGAGCACCGTGGTAATGACATATCAAAGAGAACGAACATGTAAGCCGAAAATTGGTGTAGCAGCTGTAGCGGACACATCAGTGGGACGTGGGCTATGAGAGAGAGAGAGAGAGAGAGAGAGAGAGAGAGAGAGAGAGAGAGAGAGAGAGAGAGAGAGGAGAGAGAGAGAGCGAGAGATAGACAGGTCGAAAGAGAGAGCGAGAGAGACAGCCCGAAAGAGAGAGCGAGAGAGACAGACCGAAAGAGAGAGCGAGAGAGACAGACCTAAAGAGAGAGACAGACCGAAAGAGAGAGCGAGAGAGACAGACCGAAAGAGAGAGCGAGAGAGACAGACCTAAAGAGAGAGACAGACCTAAAGAGAGAGACAGACCGAAAGAGAGAGCGAGAGAGACAGACCTAAAGAGAGAGACAGACTGAAAGAGAGAGCGAGAGAGACAGACCTAAAGAGAGAGACAGACCGAAAGAGAGAGCGAGAGAGACAGACCTAAAGAGAGAGACAGACCGAAAGAGAGAGCGAGAGAGACAGACCTAAAGAGAGAAACAGACCGAAAGAGAGAGCGAGAGAGACAGACCTAAAGAGAGAGACAGACCGAAAGAGAGAGCGAGAGAGACAGGCCGAGAAAGAGAGACAGAAAGAGAGAGCGAAGAAAACGAAAGGAAAGACAAAGAAGGCAGAGAGAGAGAGAGAGAGAGAGAGCTAGGAAAGCAGAGAGCAATCAGAATATATGATGAACCAGGACTATTCCTACTGGAGAAGAGGTAAATATTATTCCACTCGTGATCGTGCTATACTCGCCCCAATTCATCCTATGTTTGGGATTTCCGCGGTATTCCTGATTTTGTTTTAAATTAAATATTTACGGGGACCTCAAAAATGCAGTATTTACATCTGCCCAAAATAGAATACATTACGTCCACAATTAACTGCTCTTTATTCCGTCCTGTTCATTTATTTTCATTCATTGTTGTAAAAGACAGAGGCAATCAAAGCATTAGAACGAAAAATGTTAGGATCATGTAATTGCGCATAACGACACGGGTAAGCTTGGGTAATTAGCAGCAAATAGAGCTGAGCCTGTACCATTATTTACCACTAGAAATAGGCATGAGGAGAGAGTAGGGATGTGCTGGGATGTCACACTGGGAGCTGAGTTATGAGAACTGACTATGAGGTTGCTTATGAGTACAAACTTATGGCTGGAACATAAGCATTGTATAAGAGGTAAGATATGAGGGTAAAGGCAAAAAGCTGAGACATGAGGTATTTTGCTCTCACAAGTTTACTCTCATTTTCTCCATTTTCTTCTGTCAAAAGTTTTTAGCTTCACGTCCTGCTTCATTATTCTCTCCCGGCGCTGTTTACCTCTGTTGTCGCCGCCATGTTTAGGAAATTAGGATCTTCTCCAGTTTCTGACATTTGGCTCTCAAATTTCTCACTTAAATCCTCAATCTGTTTCTTGCAGTTATCCTTCATCAACATTATTTGCCTCTATATTTACTCCATTGTGTCTTCCCTCTCCCTTTGAACCAAAATTCTTGTTTTATTCATTGTCTCACCTGAGGTTTTCTCCTCTGTCCTTCCCATCATGCGATGCTTTCTCTCCCCTACCATGGTTTAGTCTCAAATTAAAGATACATATACTATGTAGGTACAGTATATATAGGGATAGAGTCGGAATACAGTAGAGTTGGTGGGAGGAAGCTTGGGGAAAGTTGAGTAAGCGGGATACACAAGAGGCTGGTGAAAGTAAATGAAGTTGTCGTAAGAGAGGATTGGACAACAACATAAGTAGAAGGGGGGCGAGGAATGGAGGACTGTGCAAGGAGGGGGCAGAGATGGGGTCAGGTAAGGCTGAGGCAATTTAGAGAGGAGAGAACTAGCGGGCGATCTATTGGGGTGGTGTACAGCACAAGTGGCCATGCAGCGAGGGGTGAGGTACTAGGCACACATGGGGCCCTCTGTCTCATGATAAGCTAGTGACGCCACCAGCACTTAGTAGTTCACATTACTATAATATTTGCGTGTAAAGCGTCGTTGCATCTTCTCGCACAGAACACTTGCTAGCACAATGGCCTGCCCTGGCAGTGTGTAGTTAACACTTCCTCATCACGCCCTGTGGTTTGCTTGCTGTCAATATTGCTTAGCTTTTTCCCGTTTTCATAAGACTTACATATTAACCCTCAAAAAAAATCCATACCATCCAGGTGCACTTTATGAGTTATTTGACAGATTTTCGTGACTGTATCTTCCAACTGTCCCGTGATAATGTTACATGTGTCTCACTATACCACTGGTGGAATGTCTATGTCTCGGTCGGGGACCACTACCTGTGTCGCCGTGTATGTGTGTGTATTATTTTTTCAGATGAAAAGCGTAGTAGGTAAAAGAATTTGTGCCGTATTCCCTCCTTTAGATACAATGGGCGACAACGAGGTCTGTCGAGCAGAGACCCTACCTGGACTCATTTTTATTTCCCGCTGTTGACTTGCTGGCTTGGAGCCTTAGACTTGACGTGTCAGGCTCACAGCCTGTGAGCCTGATAAGACTCTGGACAGGAAGATCAGAATATTATGGGGATGGGGCAGAACCGGTAACTTGCGACGTAGACTTAGAGGGACTTAAGATATGTTGTTACGTTGTGTCTAACTTTGTTGACACAAAGTTATATATATATATATATATATATATATATATATATATATATATATATATATATATATATATATATATATATATATATATAATGACAATGTCAGACCACGAAGGAAGGATTAAAACAGAAAAATCCTAAGGTACTTTCGTATTTAATAATACATGTTCAGAAGGCTGGATTTATTATTCAGTGGTGTGGATATATAGGAAGGAATGAGGTGAGGTGAGAATATTTGTCTTTGTTCACAAACATAAGAGAATAATGAGATAAGAGGATATTAATAGTGTATTATTGAGATAAATGGGTATCAACGATCTTACTCAGATCGTTTTTAACTGATCAAGCAAATGTGGATCTAAATTATATAAACCACAACTAACGTTCAAATTGCATGATTTTGTAGTTTGTATTAAAGCAGATTCAATAATGTTTCTATTGAAAATGTTTCTACGCTTCGTTATTGAAGAAGACTTCTCCCAATCATTTTGCTGAGAAATTTCTGACAGATGAACAAACAAAGCATTAGACAATTGGCCATGTCTTTAAAAAGTATTTATGTTCATTCATGAACAGGTAGACCTCAGTCTTGCAGACAAAAATAAGTACACACACACACACACACACACACACACACACACACACACACACACACACACACACACACACACACACACACACACACACATTCCCAGAATGCAGCTTATGTCAGCTTTTTAACTCCTAGGTACTTGTTTACTGATGACTAAACAGACGTATCAGGCGAAAGAAACTCGGCCCAAGTTTTTTTCCCCGCTACGATTCGAACCAGGATACATGGATTGTGAATCGCAAGTGCTGGTCGCTCGTCAGAAAAATCCTGTATATAAATTGTTGAGGTGTAAAAATGTTTTTTTTTATTTGACTCAGAAATAAAAAAACAATAAGTGAAAATAACCATCATAAATAAATGACAATTTCATTAAATAAGTAAATTACAGTAAATAAAAAATTAATCCCAAGGATTTTTCTTTACTGAAGCATTATTGTGGAATCAAAGTCGAAAAAATATCGCAAAAACAGCAAATAGCAACAAATATAACTATCAACAAACAAAGCACTTAGCTGAAATCAACCACACAAAAAAAAATAAAAAATGCAAGAGCATCAGTCAACACAATATTAAATTCCTTTGGCGAAGCTGCAAAGTAAACTGTCGATAGCAAATTGCGAGACACGCCCTCTTGTGTTGAGCGAGGCGTCACTCGCGTGCTGGGACAGAAATATATAATAATATATAATAATATATATAATAATATATAAATACAGAAGGATACACTGGAAGCTGTAGTCACAGACCTGCACACAGACGGTTCAAGCCATAGCGTCGCTCTCTGCTGGACTGACGCAGCAGCAGTAGAGCTCAGCAGCCCCCGTGGGTGTCTGAGCAGCCCTCTTCAGGACCCACTCTGCTCACCTCTATGGACTAAGGGAATAGAAAAAGGTGCCTTAAACGTGCCTTGAAGTACAGTCCATTATCCCTGTATTTGCATATTTGGATTTAAACTATTTGGATTTAAACGCATATAGCTGGTTTATGTACTGTGTTCCTGCGTGTATTTGGTCCATCTCTTTTCTATTTAAATTATATTTGTTATGGAGGCTCCTGAAGGTAGCGATGGTTGGTGATGGCGACTATGGCTTAGGCTGGGTACAGGTGTCCACAACACCAGTGGCTGAACTAGGCTGGGTACAGGTGTCCACAGCACTATTTAGCTGCTGTACAAGTGCACGTACAAAGGTCATCTACCATGAAAGCCTCTTTACCCAACAGTGTGGGGACCGAGTGCCCTTGAGAGTGCAGCTTGACCTGTATTTTTAACAGCAGACCGATGCTTAACAAACCTGCCTGAAAGCTGGTTCAAGAGCATTCTGGGGAGCTTACTTTTCAGCTGCATCACAGGCAGCTTGGCCAGCTCTCTTCTCAGCTGCTTCACGAGCAGCTAGCGGGCTCACTTCTGTGCAGAGCAATTGTTGACAAAATTATGCAATTTTGAGAGTAGGTTTTTCAACAAAATCAATGCCACGGCACGCCTCGCAGACCCGAGTACCTTTTGTTATCTGCTTCATGAGCTCTCTGGGACCGAGCGGAGTCGGAGGCGTGTCTGCTTTTAGAAGATTAAACAAACTAGAGAACGTTATTGGGGAAACTTCAGCAACAGGTAACATAAACATTTCATATTAAAATAACAGACGAGTTGTTGGTATATATATATTTTTGTCCTTTTTGCGGGAATATATGAGACTTAAGCACACGAGACAAGTGTGTGAGTCTTGGAATAAGAAGGGTGTTAAGCACTGCACCTGTGGGCTGGTTTATGGTGTAATACACGAGCACTAACGCACAATACAGTAGTTGTATTGTGAGGTCACTGAGCCAATCGAGGGAATTCAGTTCTCAAGTCATTTCCTCACTGAGGCGTTGTGACGCCCTTCACTAGTCCCAGACCACACTAATACAACGTCTCTACGTCAGGAAGCGGACCTCAGCAGTTTTCCTGCGTTTACTGACTAAATACACCAAACGAAACGGCGTTTCATTCCGCTGAAAATGGCATTATGTATAGTCCCCCCTCTCCAGAATCATCAACCATTCTCCTTGATTAATTAATTCAAGAGACGTAATAGATGGCGTGTAGAAGATCCCTCGTAACATTCTTAACGTAATAAAAACCACCTCGTTCCTGACACTCTGTTAACAATCCAACCTCCTCACCAAACTAGGAACGTATGAACCCAAGTAATCACCCAACCTTACGAGTACGTTACATGGAAAGCGTTGATATTTTTATGAGTCTTTGCTTTTCACAGAAGGTTGCTACACAGCCTTCCTCTTAAAAATAACGTCACTTTTGGCTCTTATGCGCGCTATGGCCAAATTTGGACGTAATTTGAAATGAAATCGACTCACAAAAGTGGCGTACTGTTCCGTTTTTTGTTTGAGTCGTCCGGCTTACTCGGCAAGGTTAAAAGAGGCAACTTTAAGAACATAAGAACATAAGAACAAAGGCAACTGCAGAAGGCCTGTTGGCCCATACGAGGCAGCTCCTATTTATAACCACCCAATCCCACTCATATACATGTCCAACCCACGCTTGAAACAATCGAGTTTCCATTAACGTTTTTCATACCGTTTTGAAACTTTATGAGAATCTCCTGCCCGCCTAACCTATCAGAGGACCCTTAACTTACTGTTGTTGAAAAAAAAAATCCCAAATTTAATTTAATTTTTTTTTTAATTTTCAAATTACGTCCAAATTCGGCCATACGGGCAAACGGCCAAAAGCGACGTTCTTGTTAAGAGGACTTAGCTTTCCCGGCTTGCTGCCTTCTTTGATAACTACTTACTTTAGAAAGAAGGTTGCATTTGTAACGTTGGTTACCGTAAAGTACAAAATACGGCCTGTTAATTTAGAGGACAGGTTGAATAAAGATCACCCAGACAGAATTCAATCACTCGCCTATACATTTATTTATTTAAATATTTGAATTGGATTAAACATTGCATGATTACACTGAATTTTACATGTGTACATGACACCTGTTGCAAATGTAATACCTCCTCCAGCTGTCAGAGCCGCGACGTAGCTCTAGACGCACCACAGAGCCGCGACGTGGCTCTAGACGCACCACAGAGCCGCGACGTTACTCAAGACGTACCACAGAGGCGGGACGTTGCTCTAGACGCACCACAGAGCCGCGACGTTACTCTAGACGTACCACAGAGACAGGACGTTGCTCTAGACGCACCACAGAGACAGGACGTGGCTCTAGACGCACCACAGAGCCGCGACGTTACTCTAGACGTACCACAGAGACAGGACGTTGCTCTAGACGCACCACAGAGACAGGACGTGGCTCTAGACGCACCACAGAGGCGGGACCTGTAACTGAATATAAGTGCTCAGTTACACAGAGTTCAAGTGACCGAATAATATAATTTTGACAGAGTTTTGGCATGTCGTGACTAGTTTGTTGACGGGAAATTAATTTCTGTTATAATGGATGCGGGAACTGCAAATATTCGTTGTTTGCATAGTAAGGTCCGTGAAGTGCATAGTGAACGTCCCGCCAAACACACACCGAAACTACGACGTTGGTACAACGTTCGAACAAGTTTTAACACCTTCTAACCAGTTATAACAACCAATATAGCAAGTTGTAACAACGTTCTAATACGTCATAAACACGTTAAGCCAAGATGTAACAACTTTATTTCCAGTTGTAACAAGCGGAAAATAAACAGTTACGGTTTGTGTTTCCCGGGATGGGTGAGGACTGAGGCAGACATCAGGGCAGAGGGCGTAGTAACTGCTGTTCGTGGCGGAGTGTTGACTCGTGATAGTTTAGTGTTGTACTGGACATATTACACGAACACTAACCTTAACTTTAGTTGCAACGTTACATGCGTGTCGGGACCTGTGATGTTTCGTGCAGTGTTTCTCGTCTTGTGTTGAACTATTTGGTCTTGTTGATAAGTTTGTGTAAGTGAGCGTGTTGCTAGCAGAGTTGTCAACCACTTGTTCCCGGCCTGACGTCACTAGACCAGGCACTCCAGCCCCCCCCCCCCCCCTCGTCCTTCAGGCAAAGGTAAGGAACACCTCGATGCTCAAGCATTACCTTTACCTACACTGCTTATATATATATATATATATATATATATATATATATATATATATATATATATATATGTGTGTGTGTGTGTGTGTGTGTGTGTGTGTGTGTGTGTGTGTGTGTGTGTGTGTGTGTGTGTGTGTGTGTGTGTGTGGATTAAAATATGGTTATTCATGTGGTATATGAGAATTTTTGTGTATAAAAATGTGTCCAAAAAATATAAATAACCAGTTTTCATGCCATTTCAGGTAATTCTTGAACAGCTCATCGAGTGACACATCTACCAATTTTTAAGGTAAGTAACTGTTTCCTTATGTTTACATTGTTGTCATATTATGACAAGTGGCAATTAATTACGGCTTAAGAAAAGTCGGATAACAAAGGCACTTCATAAACAAATGTAGGAGCTGTGTGTCGAGGGGGATCGCGCGGGTGACGTCGTCAACAGAGACACAATGTCAAGTTCAAGTATGTTTATTGAGATAAGCAATAAATACATCTCAAAGGGATAGAGTAGCTTAGGCTATTTCTACCCCCCAAACACAATGTCTCTGGTCAATAGTGTTAGTGTAAGCCAGCATTATCCGGGGGAGAGGAGGTGTCGCCAAGCGTTGAGTCCCAAGATTCGTACTTGAAAGGGAAAAAAAGGGTCCCCTGGGTGAACGATACTTGGGGCCAGATTCACGAAGCAGTTACGCAAGCACTTACGAACCTGTACATCTTTTCTCAATCTTTGGCGGCTTTGTTTACAGTTATTAAACAGTTAATGAGCTCCGAAGCACCAGGAGGCTGTTTATAACAATAATAACAGTTGATTGGCAAGTTTTCATGCTTGTAAACTGTTTAATAAATGTAACCAAACCCGTCAAAGATTGAGGAAAGATGTACACGTTCGTAAGTGCTTGCGTAACTGCTTCGTGAATCTGGCCCCTGGAGTACAGTTCTGTGTTCTGGGTGTGTGGAGGTGCACTTGATGGGCTGATGTACGTTCAGCAAGAGGTGTCAAGGATCCTGGCGAACCAAACGTGAGCTGAAGGGAGTATCAGTACAGGAAACTAGGTAAATCCTTGTTGACCGACGACCTGTTAATTTGTCTAGTCTGTCAGGTATCAGAATAAGTGGTAAACAAGTGACTTTGTTATAAGCTTCCAAGTGTCGAGAAAGCACCCAAAACTACCCATCTTTAACCCATTACCCCTATCCCATTATCACCTACTTCATTACCAACTACCCTCATCAGCACCTATACCCACTATCACCTACCCCCATTTATAGCTACCTCATTAGCACCTATTCCATTGTCATCTTTCCCATTCCCATCCTCTATGTTGGATATTTCCAACATCGAATACAGCATTGTTGTATTCTTATTACTTATTACTAACCATATTAATATTGTAGTAAGTAAAAATAACAACTCGTAGAATTCTCATGTACTAATAATTCATCTGTGCATTAGGCTAAATTCTCACGTCACCTGACGCCAGTATTGCGTCAGATTTCTTTACAGTAAAACACATTATATACAATTTGTGTGAGAATTAAATACGATTCTCCATAATTAAAGCATTCTGTATGGCAACTGATTGCAGACGAATGGTTCTCTAACTAAAAGCCGAATAGAGCTTTAGAATCAAAACGTTTACCTCGCGATAGAGGTAGCGTCATCAATGAATGCTATGGGGAGACATTAATTCCTCTCCCTTGTATCTTTACTATTCTTAAATAGTTAAATAATAATATTTCGTTCCTCTAAATAATAAACCCGTCCAGTCTTTAGAGTTTCAAGCGCGAATGCGAGAAATATTAATGTTCATGCCAATAATTTGTGTAATGAACGTCGACTCGGCGTGGGTAGGAGGGACACCATGCCATCCTCAGTACACGTGGGGAACCGAAGAGAGGCAGACCTGCGCTTAACGTACTCACAAAAGACGCCATTGTCTAGCAAATAGGACACGTGTGTCCATCCACAGATGAAAGCCGCCACTGTGAGGCGTGAACGACCTTGCAGATAGTATCTTCAACTAGTGCTGGTGTTAAATAAGGGACCCCTAGACTTGGTTCCTGACGACACGTGATCAGCCAGCTTGAAACGCATCCATCCAGCCAGGGATGCGAAATTACGGCAATCTTAATACTTATACAGTGCCCACAGCTAAGTACCTTTTATTTGATGCATCATTTACAAGTTTATTAATAGCGGGGTGATTGCACGTCACGCGGCAAGACAACACCTAATAACAGGTGATTAGAATTTTATCTGTAGATATCAATAATCTTGAATATGTATTGAGTAGTTAAATCAATTGCTACTGGTAGTTATTTATCTTGCAGCTCGAGAGACGAATTCCTCATGCTGTCTTCTCCATGTTAACCGTGTCAGACGTCGGTGTACCAGACTTGGAGATTAAGAGGACTGCCAGGGTTATCTAAAGGAATCTATTACCAGCTAAGGCTTATTTCTTTTTATTCATAACTTTGCAATTTGATACATTCAGAATGTACAACATAATGTGTGATTTACTGTAACTCATTATTATGCTCATATTCATGTTCTTCTTTGTATGAATAATATTATATTCAACATTAATTATAGGATTAGATTATTATTAATAGAATTAGTGAACGAACCACACTGATTCCTGGACGTACTGACCTCCAGTAATAACCCCCCAATGTAGGTGTTTGAGGTTTGGTTTTTAATAATACAGCCCATTAATTATTCTTATGATCATACTTTCTAGTCATATCCATAGTCACTGGTTTTCTCTAGAATTTTATCTAATGATCTGAAATTCTCAGTTTCCCTCTTTCCTTTAAAAGCGGGTGGTCCTTCGTAATTTAATTTACTACTTTAATTATTAATTAATCAGAATCAAACCCAAATATCCCACACTCTATCCCACCAAGAAAATATACTAAATACTCTATTTTGTGTTAACTTTTTCCCGGTAAATTTGAAATGCAGGTTAGTACAGGTAAATGCAAACATTTATTCACGACATTAATTTCTTAAAATCACAATATGAAAGTAAAGCGACCACCAAAATGGCTATGGTGAAATGTGTTATCTTAAGCAACGCTGAAAGTTTTCTTCAGCGACGATGTGTTATCTTAAGCAGACTCGAAAGTTTTCCCACCGTGTTCAGCGTTCGTCTCGGTAAAGACTTAAGAGCAACATTGATGAATGAAAATGTTATGTGAGAATTCGTACTCGAAGCATCTTGAAAGAAATATATTTTTATATTGATACGACTGAAGGAATTTTGTGTGATGAATGTTAAGGACTCGAGGCTGCAGTGGGTGCGTCTCGTCCGCTTGATCTTGATATCTTGATGGCCAAACCATCTGATATCTTGATGACTTAGATGGTTAATCAAAGACGTATCGGTCCGTCCTGGACCATTATTAAGTCGTATGTGACAAACCAAAACGGTCCAAAATGGTCCAAAACGTCGTCGGGAATTCATCTTTTGATGAGTGGTTTGGTTATCATATCTTGAGCCACGTTATCGTGACTCATCGTCTCTATAATCATGTCGACCGCTGATCAGTCAGCTCACATTGTCTCTGTTATTTAAGGCTCGTCAAATATAATATTTTAGATGCATACTAATTACTCATTCCCGTGTTAAACTAACCTAGCATCACCCGACCTACCACTACACCACCCATGAGTGGGAGGGGAAGTAGGTGTAGGTGTAGCATTAGGGGAGTGTGGCGGGTGTTGGTGTAGCAACAATTTGGTCAATTTCTATCTGAAGTGAATAAAAACATGTGAAAAACAGAAAACATTCGCGCTATAATCATTGACCTTACCCTCTCTGTCAAATTCAGTAATATATGTCTACAAGATTACTACCAATATATAGAAAAATATATTTATATACTTGTATAAATATCCCATTGGATAGTTGGAAGTGACTAAATTGTTGTTGATTTTGCTGTTCAGACCTTCGAGGCGTTTGACAATCTTCAGCGTTGAGTTGAGTAATTAGGGAACCGAAATTTCTGGTCAGTCTGGGTGTTAGGAAAATACAACACAACACGAATGACTGTATGATGTATCGTCATGTAGTTGTGCATACGATAAACAACGTTTCGTTTCTGCAACGAACATCTTCATGGGATGTATAATGTTTTGCAATGATTGATTGATGAAGATTAAGCCACGCAAGAGGTTGCACGGGCATGAATAGCTCGTAAATGGTAAATTTTGGGGGGAGTGAATGTGATCTTTGGTCGTGAAAGGATATACTGCGTGCTGTGTTCGCATTTAAATCGTCCGTCCTCACTATGTGGCTGCTATCGCGGGGGAGAATAATGCTTGACAGTATTTATGAGTGTGTCTAGCTGCTGGACACTTTTCATTACCAGACGAGTGGCAGTGTTAATGACTTCAGGGTAGTTACTGCAAGATTCAGGGACTTTTAAAGCTCTTCTAAGGTCGGTGGTTGCTTCACATTCCAGGAGATAGTGAAGTAGTGGTTGTTTTGTGATTGTTTGCCAGAAGATGCATTCCCACTCTCTGGTTTCATTAATTTTCCAGTTGCATCTGTAACCTAGACGTGGTCTGTATAACCGAACTGCTATTTTCCTGTGGATTCCATTCGGGATATTTAACATGTCTATTTTGGTGGTCTGAATATGCTATATAGCAGAGGGCGGTTTTGCATGTATGGTAAGGTTGCACTCGGGTAAAGGTGAGGTGCAGGTTAAATGAGTCAAGCCTCAGTGTTGTTAATGAGGCAAAGTCGTTGTTTTCAATGTCTATAGAAGGTTTTTTTATGAGAATTACCTCCAGAATTTATAATCTCGTGCCGTCGGTTGCAGAGTCGAGTACCTCTCTGAGATCCTCAAGCGTCATCCTTGTGCTTACCACAGCTTGAGTTGTGAGTTGTGAGGAGGTTCTCATCAGTCTCATACTTGTAGTGTGCTGGTGGAGGCGGTCTTTGGACCTCAGCCCTCATAAACCCCAGTCCAGGTTCCCAGGGCCTGGCATGCCAAATGCGAATAAGGCATTTGTTTGCATTTGTGTTGCTCACGTGGCCCTCAAAAAGAAGGTGATTGGATAAAATAACTATGCCCAAGATTACCATCAGATTGCCGTCAGGATGATGGGCAAATAGCCTCGGCTACCATCATATTTTGTTCGGTCGTGATGGTCGAGTGATTAAGGTCTCCTGAACACCAGTTGCATATATATATATTGTGACGATAATCTCCTTCAAGAGATTGAGCCTGCTCTTCCCTCCAAAATTACGTCTTCACAATTATATAAAAAGACTATGGAAGAAATGTCCAACAACGACAACAACACCAGCACCAGCAAGGCTTGCCAGGGTGAGCAGAAACGTATGCAACCAGCCACCTGTTCGAACTCCAACCACCAAACTACCCGTTGATCGCTACGGCTCCGCTGATTGGTCGCCGGTCTGGCTGCACCTGCACTCGCCCCCAATACTACCTGATGTCTGGGGTCGCCCCAACATCAGTCCTCAGAATGTTCCGTGCTTTCGTAGCCAGCACTCCTCCCAGCTAGACGTTAGCGTGTACTGAGAGAGGTGGTGGCTTTAAGCCAATATTCCAGCACCTCCCACTTACCTTTTGTATTGCACTTCTTGTTATTTTGCCTTAACGTAACTTTTCATTGTGTCATTTAATTATTCTTATTATTTTGATTCATTGATTTTATTATAAGAATTTGTTTGTGCATTATTTTCATGTTTTGATTTATTTAACGTAATTAAAATTTCATTGTTAAAGTTTTACTTGTGTTTTGTGTGTCTTCTCCTTACCTTACCACAGACGAAGTTCCAGTTTTTCTATTTTTTTTTTATAACTATGTGACGAGGCCATACCCCTAGCCTTAAACAGCCGAACACCAACGCGTTACCGTCACAAGTTATATGGGGGCCTGTCCTAGGAGCTTCACTCAGGTACTGGTGCCAAGTGGTAATTTATGGTAAGCGTATTTAACTTTGTTAACGTAGCTTTACTATTTTTCATTCAATTTCATTTTTTATAAGGTGCGGTGTATTGTGCATTACGAGAGTAACATATAGTGAAGGTGAGACAACTTTGGATTACGTGGTGACTGTAGGCCTCAGTCATACTCTTAATTGGTCATCTCTCCCTCCATGTTATTACTCGTATTTACCATCTATGTCCCTTGAATATTTCTCATTCTGACAGATCATCATATTGGTACCCTGGTACTGTGGTCTGCCCCGGGTCAAGAGTACCCAATCTTCTGCAATCTGACTGTAGGAGGACAAAGAGGGCCATAGTTCCTCTAGCTCGAACTTTAGTTGCTGAATTGGGACCTCAGCAGCAGTTCTCGTCACCAGTTGACACCTCGCACCCCTACACGTCAGTCAGAGATGATGATACATACAACGGTAGGGAATTAGCTTATTTTTTCAGAGCACAAAAGTTCGCTAATTCTGTAAGTATCATATTAAATTCAGTAGGAAAAACTTGCTTTATGTCCTATAGAGACTTGGCAAGGTATGCCTACATCCTTGGACTACCAATTTTACTTTTGAAGCATTTAACTGTTTCACTTGTTTTCGAAACTTAGTTTCATTTGTTAGTAGGATTTTCTTGCCCTTATTCTCTTACATGAGTACCGGGTACAAGATTTCCTGCGCCCTTGATTTAATTTAATCATTTAATATCTTTCACTTAACGTTAATTGTTAAAGATCACACAGGATAGATACCAGTTGCCACGTTGTCCTGTTTCTGACATTTCATTATTGAACATTCGTGTACCTTTATTTGCTAATTTCACCATGTTTCGTCTCCAAACTTTCCGTGCAAATCCAGCAGGTGAAATAGGGACTTTAAGTCGTGCCAAGAGGACTGAACTACAAACTCTTGCACATGAGTATCAACTAGAAGTTCCCTACCAAGCCAACAAAAATGACTTACACAACCTGTTGCTGGATTACTATTTAGAGCAAGGTAAGATAGACTCTGAAACTCATGAAACTTACTATATTGCAGATAAAACTGATTTGGCAACGCTGAAACTCAAACTAGAGCTGGCCAAGATTGAACGTGAGCAGCAAAGGGAAGCCCTCGAACAACAAGAACGAGCTGCTGCCATACGAAGAGAGGAACAAGAACGAGAAATCACCCTCAGAGAACGTGAAGCTGCCTTGAGGAGAGAAGAACACGAACGTGGACTCGCCCTCCAGGAACGTGAGGTTGCACTACTCCAGGAGCGGGAACGAGTACAGCTTGAAACCAAACGACGCGAGTTGGAGATGCAACGCGAACATGACAAGCAACAAGCGACTCTGGCTCTAGAGTGTCGTCAACGGGAATACACGTTGGAAACTTCACACCTCGCTCAACGCCAGCAAGCTACTGCCAATCTTCCCGTCAGTTTTAATATATCACATGCAAGTAAGTTAATGCCATCCTTTGTAGAAGCAGAAGTTGATGTGTTCTTTACCACCTTTGAAACCCTTGCTAATCAACTCAGTTGGCCTGTCGACCAATGGGCCACACTTCTCAGAGTCCATCTTACAGGTAGAGCTGCAGTCACACTCAGTACTTTGGCGTCTGAGAATGACTACTACACTCTGAAACAAGCAGTGTTGGACGCCTACCTCCTCTCTACTGAAAGTTATAGAAGGAAATTCCGTGACCACCTGAAGGCAAGTACCACTACCTTCCTCGAGTTTGCTAACACGAAACGGAGGTATTTCATGAAATGGCTGGAAGCAGCACATGTCTCTACTTTTACAGAACTCGTCAACCTGATGCTTGTTGAAGAATTCTTGAGACGTGTGCCGCCTCCTGTCCGCCTCTACTTAGCAGATAAAGAAGAAACCGACTACCTGAAGTGTGCTAAGTCGGCTGACACTTACAGCCTCATCCACCGGCTGACACCTGAACCATCCTCCAGTAAGAAGTCGTGGTACAGTTACGAGAAGGTGAGCCCCGATCAAGCTGGTTCACAACTGTACTGCAAGTATTGTAGACTCTATGGACATACCATAGACAAGTGTGGTAAGTCTCAATACAAGGGAACCACTGACCAACAACGACCCAAACCAACTCCTCCTAAGTCCGGTAAGCCTGTGATGAATGTTGGTGTTGATGTTAATGATCTTTCTCTTTTCAGTAACCACCTGTATACTGGAACTGTCTCTGCCAACGGTTCAAATCCGGAGGGACGTTTCAAATTGAAGATCTTGAGGGACACAGCGGCTCTACAATCGATCATCTTGAAGTCGGCTGTGCCCAACATAGTCTACACCGGGGAAACAGTCTTCATCACTGACCTCACTGCTACCACTCCATACCCTCTCGCCAGAGTCCACCTGGATTGTCCCTACGTGAACGGGGAAGTCCAAGTCGCCGTCAGGGAAAAGCCTTTTCCCATGCCTGGAGTGCAACTTCTCCTAGGCAACGACTTGGCAGAAGACCTGCAACCGACCAACCTGATCGTCATGGACAAACCCCAGGTGTGTAACTCTGTGCCAAGTAATCCTATTCTCGAGTATGTTCCAGCAGAGGTTCAAGAGAGTGATAAAGTTTCTCCTCCGGTTCTCGTGACCACCCGTGCACAAGCCGCACGTCCACAGCCAGCTGACTCTACTGCTACCGCTGTCCCTCAAGACCCTCAGAAACTACCCCCGCATCTGACCAAGTTGGAGTTCCGTAAGTTGCAGAGGGAAGATCTTACTTTAACACCATTGTTTTTCCAGGCTGAGACTCAACCCGACAGTATTCCTGGGTTCTTCCTAGAGAACGACTTGCTCTACCGCAGATATAGACCCAGTAAACTGAAGGAGGAGGACGATTGGGCCAACACCGAACAACTTGTGATTCCCACCAGCCTGCGGCCCACTATTCTACACCTGGCCCATGGAGCATTCTCCCACTACGGCTTCAACAAGACTTACCATGGGATTCGTCAAGACTACTACTGGCCAGGTATGGTAAACAACGTCAAACAGTACGTAAAACAGTGTCATACATGTCAGATGGCAGGCAAACCGAACGTCTCCATTCCCAGAGCACCACTGATTCCCATACAGGTGCCTGCGGAACCTTTCCACAGACTCATAATAGACTGTGTTGGTCCTTTACCTCGGACCAGTTCAGGTAACGCCTACATCCTAACCATCCTGTGTCCTACCACCAGATTTCCCATAGCAGTTCCAGTGAAGAACATCACGGCTGCTACGGTTATCAAACATCTACAGAAGATCTTCACTCAATACGGATTTCCCAGGGAGATTCAAAGTGACTGTGGCACCAACTTCACCAGTGATCTCTTCAAAAGGACACTGGAGGAGTTCAACATCAAACAGGTATTGTCCAGCCCCTATCATCCTGCTTCACAGGGTTCTCTTGAACGTAGTCATCAGACCATCAAAGCACTCTTGAAAAAGTTTTGTAGTGAAACCTCAAAGGATTGGGATAAGCAGATTGACCTAATAATGTGTATTTTCAGAAGTCTCCCCAATGAGTCCCTAGGAGTATCTCCTTATGAGATGCTCTACGGCCGTAAGTGCCGTACTCCCCTTAAGGCTTTCAAAGACTCTCTCAGAGATGCCACCTTCAGTGAGCATCAGAATGTGCCCCAGTTTCTTCAAAACCTTCAGCACATTCTAGAGAGAGTCCACCGCTTTGCCCATGATAATCTATTGAAAGCCCAGGTGAGAATGAAGACTCATTACGACCAGACCAGCAAAGTAAGAAAATTCAAGCCGGGAGACTTCGTCCTTGCTTATTTCCCTATCCCAGGTTCACCTTTACAAAACAGATTTTCAGGACCCTACTGCGTCAAAGAGTGCAGGAATAATAATAATTATGTGATAGAGACTCCTGATAGGCGGCGGAAGACCCAGCTGTGCCACGTCAACCTCCTGAAGCAATATAATGGTACTCCTCCCACTGTCTTGACTAATTATTCCACATTCACAGAACCCTACATCCACAGTGAGACCTTCCCAGCTTCTCCTCCCGAAAGCACTGACAAGGAGTCAGCGCTTTCTAATTCCGAAATCCTTAATGATCTTCCCAAATACTTTCAGGATAATCATAGTGCACCTCTCGTCAAGATCTTCAGAGAACATCAAGAGTTGTTCAGAGATGATCCCCAAGAGTGTAATGTTACCCAGCACGACATCCAACTGCTCCCCGACACCCGGCCGATTCGTCAACCCTTCTACCGAATCAGCCCGAGCAAGAAGGAAGTCATGCGTGCTGAGGTGCAATACCTCTTGGATCATGGACTGGCTACACCTTGTGAGTCCCCCTGGGCCTCACCCTGTATCTTGGTGCCCAAACCCCAAGGTAAGGTGCGGTTGTGCACCGACTATCGTAAACTGAACTCTGTCACTGTCAAGGATGCTTACCCCTTGCCAAGGATAGATGACATCCTTGATGCCATTGGTAGTGCCCAGTACTTGTCCCAAGTGGACTTGCTTAAGGGGTACTATCAAGTGTGTCTAACGGAGCGCGCTAAAGAGATATCTGCCTTCATCACTCCTTTTGGACTTTTCAGATATGAACGCCTTCCTTTCGGACTATGTAATGCCCCGGCCACCTTTCAAAGAGCTGTCAACCGTGTCATCCAGGGCTTGGATAACACATACGCCTACCTGGACGATATCGTCGTAGCCTCCAACTCCTGGAGTGAACATCTGCTCCAGCTGCGACGTCTGTTCTCCAAGCTCCTGACAGCCGGCCTCACCATCAACCTGGGCAAGTCCACTTTCGCGAAAGGTAAAGTGCGTTATCTGGGTCATGTTATTGGGAGTGGCAGCATAGCTCCGTTAGACTCACACACTCAAGCCATCCTACAGTATCCACAGCCTACCACCAGGAAGCAGCTCCTGCGCTTCCTTGGTCTTGCCTCTTACTACCGTAGGTTTGTGAGGAATTTCAGTACAGTCGCCACACCTCTAATTCTATTAACCAGTCCCAAGCAACGGTATAATTGGACCATGCAGCAAACCGTTGCTTTCGAACAACTCAAATTCCTCCTCTGTTCTAACCCCATTCTCGCCTCTCCAGATATCACCAAGCCTTTCGTCCTTCATGTCGACGCCAGTGGTACCGGCGTTGGTGGTGTCCTGATGCAACTACGAGGCGAGGAGGTTCTACCTGTCAGCTACTACAGCTACAAACTGAAACCACACCAGAGGAACTACAGCACTATTGAAAAGGAGCTACTATCCATCGTCCTGAACCTCCAACACTTCGCTCCGTACCTACAAGGCGCCAGGTCTACCACCATCTTCTCAGACCACAACCCTCTCCGCTTCCTACATCAAGCCCAATTCACCAACCAGCGTCTTCTACGATGGGCTCTGTATTTACAAGACTTCAACCTGGAGATCCGCTATATCAAGGGTTCTGACAACACCATAGCCGATGCCCTCTCCAGAGTTTATGAAGTAGAAGCGACTCCATCCATTACTCCACCACATAACGACGTACTTCTTCCAGAACCGCAGGCTTCGGGGGAGAGTTGTGACGATAATCTCCTTCAAGAGATTGAGCCTGCTCTTCCCTCCAAAATTACGTCTTCACAATTATATAAAAAGACTATGGAAGAAATGTCCAACAACGACAACAACACCAGCACCAGCAAGGCTTGCCAGGGTGAGCAGAAACGTATGCAACCAGCCACCTGTTCGAACTCCAACCACCAAACTACCCGTTGATCGCTACGGCTCCGCTGATTGGTCGCCGGTCTGGCTGCACCTGCACTCGCCCCCAATACTACCTGATGTCTGGGGTCGCCCCAACATCAGTCCTCAGAATGTTCCGTGCTTTCGTAGCCAGCACTCCTCCCAGCTAGACGTTAGCGTGTACTGAGAGAGGTGGTGGCTTTAAGCCAATATTCCAGCACCTCCCACTTACCTTTTGTATTGCACTTCTTGTTATTTTGCCTTAACGTAACTTTTCATTGTGTCATTTAATTATTCTTATTATTTTGATTCATTGATTTTATTATAAGAATTTGTTTGTGCATTATTTTCATGTTTTGATTTATTTAACGTAATTAAAATTTCATTGTTAAAGTTTTACTTGTGTTTTGTGTGTCTTCTCCTTACCTTACCACAGACGAAGTTCCAGTTTTTCTATTTTTTTTTTATAACTATGTGACGAGGCCATACCCCTAGCCTTAAACAGCCGAACACCAACGCGTTACCGTCACAATATATTATAATAATAATAAAATAGGCACATTTCACTGCCTGCCGTCATTTAATTCCTCCTTTTTCCTTTCTTCACAATACACCCTTTCACAGCACCTCCCTTTCCATAGGTCCTATCCTTTCACAGCCCTCTTACACCAGCTGCCCCTGTCACAGTTGTCCCTGTCACTGCTCACGCCCTGTCACAGTTGTCCCTGTCACAGCTCACGCCCTGTCACAGTTGTCCCTGTCACAGCTCACGCCCTGTCACAGGACCCTCCCTGTCACAGGACCCTCCCTGTCAAACAGTGAGAGTTTCTTTGCATTTGTTTGTATTCGTATTTTTGTTCACACTCGTAAATGCAAATATTTTGCGCTTGTCTGTATATTTGCGCATATTGTTATTCAATTGTATGAGTTCAACACAAAATATTCCCCCTCCCCCTATAGTGTATTGTTAACTCTGAATATTATTATTGTATTAAGAGCAACAATCAGAGTTAACATGACAATCACCTCGCACCGTAACAAGGGCGAGCCACAGCATCTGTCTGGAAGATATTGTTGGAAGTGGACTTTTGAGTTTTGATCAATTTACTCGCGAATGAAGATTGTGCGATGATTTGAGGTGTTTATTATTTTTACGATGTCCTGATGACTGAAGATTGTTTTGTGGATTGTTGAATGGTGGTGTTATATAGTGCTCCTTGTTGTAATTGGTGTGGACATGCTTACTCAAGAGTGATAGTAGTGTACCACTGTAACATCTGTTGCAAAGTGCACGGTCTGCAGTATTGCATTTCTATTCTTTCACTACATTACTGCACTCTTTTTTTTTTTTTGCTGAATATATTGAACTATAATAATATAACTATAATATAACAATTCAGGAAACTGTGCACTTGGAAACATGATACATTTTTCACACTATTCACACTGAGGATAAAACACTCTTATTATTTATTTATTTTTTATTTATTTATTTATATATATATACAAGAAGGTACATTGGGATTGTGAGGTTACATAGTATAGTAATTACAATCTTGTAAAGCCACTAGTACGCGCAGCGTTTCGGGCAGAAAAACTGAACTATTCAGTTTATATAACTATTTGGGTAACTGAAGCGACCCACGTTTTAAAACAAGGTTGCTGATGGTCCCTTGCTGAGGAGGAGTAAGAACGGAATCTGTAAGTGATGGTCTGATCACTGATGAAGTATCTGGCTCTCAGCTCTGGTGTTAGCGAGGGGCTCTGGTGTTAGCGAGGCGCTCTCGTGTTAGCGAGGCGCTCTCGTGTTAGCGAGGAGCTCTCACGGCTGTCGTGTTGCTCCAACCGCAGAGGCGTGAGAGACAGGCAGCTGGCGTGACTTCTAAGATGAGTAAGAAACTCTGGCAATACAAAACAAAAGAAAGAGAGTTGCGAATGGACATAAATTGTTGAGAAGCGAGAGAGAACGGGGAAGTGACGATGACGGATAATAATGAGTTATTCCCTTTCCTTTGATTTATATTTTGCCCCAAAAAATCATCATCAGTTTCTTGAGGTGTATGAGAGCTCACTTCCTTAAATAGTTGGGAATATCTGAAGCGCTGGTATACATAAAGACCAGTCCCAAGACTGTCATTTGCATACAACTAGTGAATATGCAGCTGTAGAATATACATAATGCATAAGCTACAGTTGCATTCAACTAGTGCATAGATTATTGCAGGATAAAACTAGTTCGTAGGCTACAGTTGCAAGTTACTAGTAAGTGTACTGAAATTGTATATGATTAGGTTTGATAATGCAGTTGTTTACGGGATTAATGCAATTGAAGTAGTTATATCTGGCACGAAGGATGAGGTTCAGTAACACTACTGCATTTGCTGTATTATCTGGCCCGAAGAATGAGGTTCCATAACACTACTGCATTAGCTGTATTATCTGGCCCGAAGAATGAGGTTCCATAACACTACTGCATTAGCTGTATTATCTGGCAGGAAGGATGAGGTTCAATAATACAACTTCATTAGCTGTATTAGCATCACACGGGGTCGCCCCATGAAGGGCTTGGAACTTTCCTGTCTAGAAAACCATTATATAGAAAACCGAAGCAATTCTAGTTACTGAAATAAACAGAGATGTAAACAAAACAAAATGACGGGCGGGTCCATCAGAAAAAAAGCGACACAAATACAATATAACACAAAATACGTAACAAACACAAAATACATATGACCTGGGAACTGACAAAAGAGGTCCGACACGGAGAGTAAACCACAGTATACCCGCCACGGAGCGCTGGAATTACTACTTACAGAGAGTAAACTCAAAAGTCTCCTAGCTTTACCAAATCTAATAAAACAGAAATGAAACCTACGGAAATAATATAAAATGGAGCGGTTCACTTCATATTTACCAACGCACGGGGCTAAAAATATTCAACAAGAAATAGTTACAGTGACGATGTTATGAAAGAGACGAAATAAGTGTTTATCGCTTTCACAGACTCTTACTACATAGCACATTGACAGTGAAAACTTTCACTGTGGCTCATAATACAATATTACCTAGCACATTGACAGTGAAGACTTTCACTGTGGCTCATAATACAATATTACGTAGCACATTGACAGTGAAGACTTTCACTGTGGCTCATAACACAATATTCATGGAATGTTTATTGATACTGCAGTGTAATCCACATAATTGCCAGCAAATTGAACTGACTCGAATAAGTTTGTACATAAAACACTAAATTCTATAAAGAAAATGGCAAATAACTCACAACTGCTACTGTCAAAGGTCTTTCACATCTGAGAGTCACACATTTTTTATACTTCACACATAAAGAAACCAATGGATGTAATAACTATGGATCACCTAACAGATGAAAGAAACATATTTCCTACAAAATTTAAATATATTCCCGTGCCATAGGTTACCTTCCTATGTCAGTTTCAGTCCTTGCCATGTGAAGTGTTAAACGTTTAGCAGTGGAATATAAGGAAAGATAGGTAATGCTTGTCACTAAATAGTACTAAACGTCAGAAATGTTATGCTCATATCACAGGCTCATCTACATGAAATTGATGCAATGCTCACAAAATAAATATCAAATGCGTAAAGAGCATAAATATCACACATGAGGTACTTCATAAATCAAACGTCAAACGTGGCTAAAATATGAATTTTCATATATTTCATTATATGCGAACAAGCCTGAATGGTCCCCAGGACAATATGCAACTGAAAACTCACACCCCAGAAGTGACTCGAACCCATACTCCCAGGAGCCACGCAACTGGTATGTACAAGACGCCTTAATCCACTTGACCATCACGACCGGACATAATGAGGTGATAGCCGAGGCTATTTGAACCACCCCACCGCCGGCACTCGGATAGTAATCTTGGGCATAGCATTTTACCAAATCACCTCATTCTTTGGGGCACACGTGAGGAACACAAATGCGAACAAGCCTGAATGGTCCCCAGGACAATATGCAACTGAAAACTCACACCCCAGAAGTGACTCGAACCCATACTCCCAGGAGCCACGCAACTGGTATGGCGTCTTACTAAGGATTAAGGCGTCTTGTACATACCAGTTGCGTGGCTCCTGGGAGTATGGGTTCGAGTCACTTCTGGGGTGTGAGTTTTCAGTTGCATATTGTCCTGGGGACCATTCAGGCTTGTTCGCATTTGTGTTCCTCACGTGTGCCCCAAAGAATGAGGTGATTTGGTAAAATGCTATGCCCAAGATTACTATCCGAGTGCCGGCGGTGGGGTGGTTCAAATAGCCTCGGCTATCACCTCATTATGTCCGGTCGTGATGGTCAAGTGGATTAAGGCGTCTTGTACATACCAGTTGCGTGGCTCCTGGGAGTATGGGTTCGAGTCACTTCTGGGGTGTGAGTTTTCAATTTCATTATATATATATATTTCATTCAGCAATATAGGTCCTGAGTGGAAAAATATAAAAACAGAGCCATGAAACATTGCCTAGGTAAGCGTGCTGAGAAAGAGGATGGCACCTCCACGTGGATAATTATTTACAGCAGGAGCATACATAATCTATACGAACTATCTTCTTGACTGCAAAAGAGATCCACCAGAGATCCACCACAGAAAGAAAGCACCCGCGGCTCTTCAGAAGCTGGAGAGAAGATACAAAAACATTCAAGCTACCACAAGCAGGCGATGAGTCACAATAACGTGGCTGAAGAATGTTGACCAGACCACACACTCTAGAAGGTGAAAGGGACGACGACGTTTCGGTCCGTCCTGGGCCATTCTCAAGTCCTTCTAGTCAATACTTCTAGTGTGTGCCCTGGTCAACAAGCTACCACAAGTACTGGTGGTGTGTGTAACGAAGTTCATGCTCTCCAGGAAGATCGTATAAAGTCTGTGTATACTTCGCCGTATTCGCGGTGATATCTGGGAGATATCTGGGAGTGGGAGATATCTACCCACTAAGAGTACCACTGCTGAACAACCTTTTACAAGCAAGCGTTCTGGCCAGTCATTAGGTGAGCCATTACGCTAATGGCCATTATCCATACCCTCCCTAGTTTAATGGCTGCTATCAGGGGGGACAGGACTCGATCTTTACCGCCATTTATCCACGATCCTTTACAAAGAAATGTAAATATTAGCACAGTTTGCGCTGCGAACTATTTCTTTGGACTATTTTTCATGTGTATTACGTGTGACGTAAATATTTCATTGCGGGGAAAGTGCGATAAAAAAAATACTTTTGGGGATGGCAATGATGTCGTTGTTGCTCTATTGTGATGCAATGATGCTTAGTGAAGACCCGCTGTTGTACTATACAGGACTGCTGGGAAAAAATGGTTTCACAACGAATAGGACACATGCGCGCGTACACACACACGCACACACACAGCCACAGAGACGTTAGAAAGAATTTTTCATTGTCAGAGTAGTTAATAAATGGAATACACTAGGAAGTTAAAATAACTCCAAACAGTTTCAAATGCAGATATGATAGAGCCTAATTAGGCTCAGGAACCGGTACACCAGTTGATTGATAGTAGAGAGACGGAACTAAAGAGCCGAAGCTCAACCCCCTACAAGCACAACTAGCTGAGTACACAAGAGCACTTCAGACCATAACATGCGATCCACTGACTTACGAAACAAAAATAATTACAACGTTATAAAAATAACTTGGGATATGTTAATGTCATTAAGTGAAGTCTTTGCCTGACCCGACACGATAATAAATGAGCATCGGGGCTCTGGGAGCGTCAGGCACAAGCACACAGACAGTGAGAAAGAGAGAGAGAGAGGGGAAAAAAAGCAAGGAATGGAGAGGAAGTAAGGAAGAATGTGAGGGGAGGAAGAGAGAGGAGGCCATCTTACTAACCAACAACACGAGGTAAAGACGTGCTTCAGGCATCTTATTTATGCAGACTGGAAATATTATGACGGACAGGTGGTGGGAGGCGGTGAAGGAAGGCGGCGCAAGAGGCTCGGAAAATGTGAAGCAAGAAATAAAGAAAATTCAGGAACCAGGAGGAAGAAGATGAATAAGTTGAAAACTGGCACTAAATGCTTGAGGGAGAAGGAGAGGAGGAGGAGGAGAGACAGCGAGGAAAAGAGCGGGAGGAGAGAGAGAGAGGTAGAAACATACGAAGAGAGATATATAGTGAGAAAGAGAACTTATATCATGGAAATAATAGCAAAAATAGAAGACAAATGGAGCACTTCAGTACTAGATAAGTTGGATACCTTTGACGCAAACTTTTTCTGCTAGAAAGTCGGTGGAACCTGTTTCTATAATTTTCCAAGGAATTCGCTTCAACGACGCTACTCGACATTGTTCTACAACTCTGTTGCCTCGCCGCCATACTTGTTCATAATTTGTTCAGCCATGAACAAATTATAACACCCATGCCTTGAATCCATGAATCAATATAACACCCAAAAGCTAGAGTTAACATGCTCTAAATGTATCGAGCGCTACATAGTATTGATGCAGTACTCACAGGTTAATTAATAACATGAATTAGTAGAGGAAATATTACAGGTTACAACAGTCACTAGTTTCAGAAGAAGTTTTTGACTTCGAATACAGAGTGCAGGAGTCGTAACATTAAGCAACGGTAGGTAGAAAGGCGAGGCCTAGGAACTAAAGTTCTTCCCTGTATACCCTATCAGGAAAAACTCCCACACACTTCCCACACACTCCCACACACTCCCATACACTCCCACACACCCCCACACACTCACACACACTCACACTCCCACACACTCTCACACACACTCTCACACACACTCTCACACACTCTCACACTTCTACGCGTCGCACCACACACTCTCACACTCCTATGCGTCGCAACACACACTCTTTTAGCTCCTACACACTGCCTCACACTCACACGCACTGGCTGACGCATCGCAACACAGTTCAGGATGAAAACTATGAGGAAGTTCTGGGCGGGGAGGTCCTGGCCCCACCAGGAGCCTTCTTTGTGGCACTTCTTGCCTGAGAGGCTCAGCCACGACTTCCCACACTTGCTGGGGACGACACGCAAGTCTGGGAGAAGATGGTTGATGGACGGAGAAAAATACGAATAAAAAAGATAAAAGCAAAGACACGAAGAAGAGAATAGGATAAGGAGGGAAAGGGAGCGGATTAAGGGAAGGGATCTATCAGGAGACGGCACCAAGTCATTAAGACTATATAGCACTTGGAAGGGGTCAGGATAAGGATTTGGGATGGGACGGGGGGAAGGAATGGTGCCCAACCACTTGGACGGTCGGGGACTGAACGCCGACCTCCATGAAGCGCGAGAGTCGTTCTGCCGTCCAGTCCAAGTCGTGGTGATGGTGATTTTAATAGGCAGCGGAGATGGAAGGAGGTAGGTCTGTATGTATATATCTATATCTGTATGTATATACGTCTGTATATATGTAGGTCTGATCCTCAACGCTAGTGACGTGTTGGTGATTAGATCACCTGACCTCTCAGGTCAGGTGGTCAAAACCTGGACCACCTGACCTCACCTGAGAGGTGTAGTCACCTCTCAGGTGACATTAAGATCGAGAGTGATTACTCGCTTCCTTCCTGGTTGATTGTGTGGCTCAATCTCACCTTTCATCGTCGACTCTCCAGTGGTTGAGAATGTAGTGGACTTTCTCTTGGTGATAGAGGCAGATGCACGAATCTCCAGTGGTTGAGAATGTAGTGGACTTTCTCTTGGTGATAGAGGCAGATGCACGACTCTCCAGTTACGACTCTCCACTGGTTGAGAATGTAGTGGACTTTCTCTTGGTGATAGAGGCAGATGCACGACTCTCCAGTTTACGGGAAAGAATCCTTGACCCGAGGGATTGGTGGCTGGTTAAGATCCAAAGAAAGTCAAACAAACGTCTATTGAAGAAGATTCTTGTGGAGAGATTTTCCCTTCAAGAGAGTTGCGAGGAGAATTAAGAGCCCGGCATGATTGATTGATTGATGAAGATTAAGACAGCCAAGAGATGGCATGGGCAGGAATAGCCCGTAACTGGGAGATTTATTGATTTATTTATATTTCAGTGAATGTATATTGTGTGCTGAGGTCGTAAATAAATCGTCAGGTTGCTATCGTGGGTGAGGATACAGCTTGACAATATTTATAAAGGTGTCCAGCTGCAGGACACCTTTTTTGATCAGAGAAGATACAAAATAAAGTTCACTAAAACGAACGAACCCAAGCCACCCACCTAACCTAGCTGACCCACGCATACAACACACACATTTGCGAGTCGCTACATTTCAGTCTTGTTATCTGCTTGTCTATCTATCGACAGAATGTATATCTACGACAGTATTTATGTCTGTCGACAGTTTTTTCGTCTATAGTCTTTACGTCGGCCAGTCTGTTACAGTCTTTGTGTGTCGACTGTCTTCATGTTTGTCTCAGTCACTGTCTGTGTCACTTTCTGGCATAGTCTCACTCTTTCTCTCTCTCTCTCTCTCTACCTCTCTCTCTCTCTCTCTACCTCTCTCTCTCTCTACCTCTCTCTCTCTCTCTCTCTCTCTCTCTCTCTCTCTCTCTCTCTCTCTCTCTCTCTCTCTCTCTCTCTCTCTCTCTCTCTCTCTCTCTCTCTTTCTCTCTTTCTCTCTGTCTCTCTGTCTCTCTCTCTCTCTCTCTTTCTCTCTGTCTCTCTCTCTCTCTCTCTCTCTCTCTCTCTCTCTCTCTCTCTCTCTCTCTCTCTCTCTCTCTCTCTCTCTCTCTCTCTCTCTCTCTCTCTCTCTCTCTCTCTCTCTCTCTCTCTCTCTCTCTCTCTCTCTCTCTCTCTCTCTCTCTCCCTGCAGACAGAAAAGAGTAGGCAGCAATATATAAGAACACAGAGGATTACCAACGTCTAGAAGAGGTGTGGTGTTGACATGTTTATGGCCCCACAGTGGGAGGCGTCGGTGTCGTCTGTCCCCACCAGAGTTACGACCTTCTCACGTCATCCCTTAATATACTAAATATACTAAATATTAGTATATTTATACTATATTAATACAGTATATACTTAATATACTAAAACTTAGGAGATAACCAACACCCAACAATGTATATTTTCTCAGTGAAGATAACGTTGCACATTCCTGAACTCCAGTGTCATGTATATATAGAACCCTACTATCAAGATAGTAATAGAACCCCTCTATCAAGATAGCAATAGAACCCCTCTATCAAGATAGCAATAGAACCCCTCTATCAAGATAGCAATAGAAGCCCACTATCAAGATAGCAATAGAACCCCTCTATCAAGATAGCAATAGAACCCCTCTATCAAGATAGCAATAGAACCCCTCTATCAAGATAGCAATAGAACCCCTCTATCAAGATAGCAATAGAACCCCTCTATCAAGATAGCAATAGAAGCCCATTTTCAAGAGTGTGATATAATCTATTATGATGGCAATTTAACGCCGCTGTTAAATTGGGAATATAAAGCAACGCTCATTGCAATGGAGCCACACTGTTAAAAACAGTGTGGCTCACATTTTTAATAGTGAGGTTTCCCCTCACTATTAAAACATAATCTCACTATTAAGTTAGCAACTGAGCCCTATCATTAAGTGAGCAGCTGAACAACTGCTCAGGCTGTAGTGAACAACGCTGTTCAAACTCGTAAATGAACTTCACTATCAGGGGGTTGAAACCGAACCTCACTTTAAGGCAAATAAGTGCAACTATGCAGCTATTTGCTGAGTGAAAGTTTTCACTCAGCAACATTGTAAGACAACGACGGCACTCGAGGACTGGATGATTGATTGATGAAGATTAAGCCACCCAAAAGGTGGCACGGGCATGAATAGCCCGTAAGTGGTGGCCCATTTGAGCCATTACCAGTATCAATAGATGATACGGGAGGCCTGTGGAGGTGCGACTGCACCCTGCGTGACGGGAGATGTCTCCCGTGGAGGACTGGAACTGTAAGTCACTCTTTGGACCCGATTTTTAAGACTTAGCTAAGCCTGTTCTCTCTCTCTGACTCTCCGTAAAAATCTGCGACTGTTTAGCGTATTCCGACCGATACATAGAAGCCGCCATTATTACGGAGCTGTCATGTTTACCAATAAGTCGCATTTCTGACAAATTGGTTGTTCCCTGAAATGTTTGGTTTACTTATTACGTCAGTGATGCCGCGTCCACCTGTCGGAGGACGGGATGCTGCGTCCCGTCCTGTACAGTGACGGTTGGTCACAGTTCTTCAACTCATACACAAGTAAATCACAGTAACGCGATATATCACTTAGAAGATTTTCCGAAGATATTGTCCCCTTATCTTGAGGTTATCTTGAGATGATTTCGGGGCTTTTTTTTTTTTAGTGTCCCCGCGGCCCGGTCCTCGACCAGGCCTCCACCCCCAGGAAGCAGCCTGTGACTGCTGACTAACACCCAGGTACCTATTTTACTGCTAGGTAACAGGGGCATAGGGTGAAAGAAACTCTGCCCATTGTTTCTCGCCGGCCCCTGGGATCGAACCCAGGATCACAGGATCACAAGTACAGCGTGCTGTCCGCTCGGCCGACCGGCTCCGTTACTCCCCCTACTCAGACCTCATCTTTAATGCTGTCCAAATCAAGTTCTTTAATCCTGTCAACATCAAGTTCTTTAATCCTGGTCAAGTTCGATGCAATCACACCAGCTGACCACTTTCTCTTGCAAATGACCTTGCATTTTATTTTATTTTATTGTATTTTATTTATGTATACAAGAGTTTTAACGTTTTTGTACAGCCACTAGCACGCATAACGTTTCGGGCAGGTCCTTAATCGTAATTTTTCCCCGGAATACGACCCCCCAAATCGTTTAACAACCAGATACGCATTCGCTGCTGGGTGAACAGGGGCATACAGTTAAGGCTTGACACCTAGTCAATCCTGCCCGGCCAGGATACGAACCCTGGCCAAATCGCTCCCAAAGCGCTGGGTGAGTGAGTTACACTGCGCCACGGGGACTGCTTACTGGCTTCTTGACAGAATGGTGAGAAGTTATACATAAGTGGGTTGCTGCTTCGATCGTGTCAAGTAACCCGACTTGACACTCCAGACTGCAGGCGATGAGTCACAATAACGTAGCTAAAGCAAGTTGACCAGACCACACACTAGAAGATGAAGGGGACGACGACGTTCCGGTCCGTCCTGAACCATTCTCAAGTCGATTGTGAGAATGGTCCAGGACGGACCGAAACGTCGTCGTCCCGTCACCTTCTAGTGGTCAACACTAGACTAACACTAGATCAGTGGTCTGGTCAACACTCCACAGTTTCTACCCTCTACTGTCTGCTGGTTGCTGACGTCGCCCACCACTTGTCTTGCCTCCATTCCAATGTATTGCCCGTAAATAGGAGGCGTGTAAATATGATTAACCAGAACCCCCAAAAAAATCACATCAAATGCAGAGACGCACCTGAGCGATTCCATTGATATTCCACACACACAACGCTGTCAACACGACTGTGGCGGCGGGGAGTATGGGGGGGGGGGTGGCAGTGGTTAGGATCTGATCGTTACGATGACCGAGGCTGATCACCCATTCCTGGGCGAGGAATCACCACTAATTTACGCAACCACTTACGAAACTTCTGCATCTTCCCTCAATGAGGATTTGTTTATATGTATTCAAGAATCTTGCAATGCTTCGGAGCTGACACAATAATAACTTTGGGATATGGAGTTTCGAGGCTCGTAAACTGACGAATGAATGTATACAAAGTCGCCTTGACGGAGGAAAGATGTAGAGCTTTCGTAAGTTTGCTACGTAATTGCTTCATGAATCCTTTCTCAGACACCACTCAGAATAGGTTTAGTATCCACGTCATCCTGTATACGTCGGCATCAATGCCAATTATCCCGTGCATCATATGGAGAGCTTCCAACTCCTCCCATTTTGTAGCAGTAATAAGAAATTGATGACATGTGACATATGGCGACTGTTGTACTGATGGCAACGTTGAGACTCAGCCCATTCCTGTAGTTGGATGGCACTCACCAACACTGCGAAGTTGCCAATCACTTACTATATTGTATTTTACCCGTGAGAAGTTGTAGTAATACACTACCTTGAGGTGCTTCCGGGGCTTAACGTCCCCGCGGCCCGGTCGTCGACCAGGCCTCCTGGTTGCCGGACTGATCAACCAGGCTGTTGGACGCGGCTGCTCGCAGCCTAACGTATGAGTCACAGCCTGGTTGATCAGGTTGACTATGTGACATTATCCTCAGCTTTCCACGAGAAAACATGATTAAGACACAGTAAGAAAACATTAAATCAGAGAATATTTGTCAAACTATTTTTTTTTTTTTTCAATAATTTCCTCTTTTCAAAAACAAAAATCTATTCCCATTTTATATCGGGAAAATAAAGGTAATCAGTATTAATAAATTTGAAATATAGTTTTAAATCTATTTTACCCATTTTTTGTTTTTGTGCAATACATGAACCATGTTATTGCCAGATAAATGTTTATTGGGCGAGGTTAAAAAAATATATATATTCACATTATTTGCTATGCCCCGTGACGCCGCGAGCTGGAGCCTGAAGTTTAATTAATGACATTAAACAAACACACTAAAACGAAACTTTGCCAACACTGAACTAGCATAATAATTCCTTGATTAAAATTGCTTCCTCGTTCCACATAAATGTTGTGTTTTAATGAAGCTCCTTAAACTGATCTTCAAGACTTCCAATCTTCTCATACTTGTCTACAACCCTGCCACCTCCTCATCTCAGGATCTCAGGATCTATTCGAGGCTTCTGTAAATTCCCAATTTGTTCGTTTGTTTTGGTTTACCTGTGTTAGCCTTCCCTAGAAGCTCCAATGCTCAGTTTATGTTACGATTTTCGCATGTTGATTTAACACCAAAAGCAATCTTTCGAAAAATAGGAATTCTGGAGCGGTGTAAATCCTTCCTGCTTCTCTCGACACTGTAGACACTATTGTAAACATCTGAAGAGCAACAAATGTTTACGCAATTTGTACAATTACAACTAATGTTCTATGGTTGCCTTTTGTAGCTTGAAAACATGCTGGTAGTAACTCCTGCCTCACGCCCCACTCCTTTTCAGACATTCTGGTCAGTCTCCGTCTCCTCAGTGTCCTCCTCAAACCCCGTAACAACTTTAGAAGACTCGTTCCCAGAACGAGCCGAGTGATCCAGTTTGCAGACAGGTTCGAGAAAGCCAAGACCGCTCCCCTTGGAAGGCAGTAGTTGGAGGCACAACCTGGGACACGATAATTGAATCCCGGAGATTGCTGCATCGTGTCTGTCTCCACGGCCTCTTTCCCCTCTTTCTTCCCATTGGGTTTGTCCCTCTTACTCAGTGCAAGTCACTGTATCAGGACCTTCCTCAGAGGAAGTCTTAGCATCAAGACCTGGCTCTCTTAAAAGTCATTTCAACAGTATTCTTTCACGCAGCATCTGCTCACTTAATTATCCAAGTATTCTCAACACAGGGCATATATCTGCTCCTCATTTCAGATGCTCTTGTAGAAAGGCTTCCAGGCAAATTTGTTTCCAGGACATCAACAGGAGTCATCTTCAAGGAAAGTCTGAAATAGCTTCTTTCATTGATATATTCTTATATTACACCTCGTGCAGTCAGTTCAAGAAGTGTTCCCATCGCGAGATACTGAGTGTATTAACACTGAAGCTGCCTCGTGTATCATGGCTCCCCTCATTTGGAGTTTTGAGTTTGTATCTTGGTGGTCATTACATCGAGTGTTCAAACTATGTTTTCTCTGGCTTGACGTCCTTTAGCTAACTTTTCTTCACGTCGTTTATTTATTCCATATCATTTTGAACGTCTTCACCCGGCGCCCGCTTGTATGTGGCTACTGACCTGTTCTGCGGCTCATATGGTCTCCCGATAATTGTTTCCCTCACGTCACCCACGTCACCTCACGTACCACACGTCACCCACGTCCCTCACGTCCCTCACGTCCCTCACGTACCACACGTCACCTCACGTCCCTCCCACGTCCCTCCCACGTCCCTCACGTACCACACGTCCCTCCCACGTTCCTCCCACGTCCCTCCCACGTCCCTCACGTACCACACGTCCCTCCCACGTCCCTCACGTACCACACGTCCCTCCCACGTCCCTCACGTACCTCATGTACCACACGTCCCTCATGTCCCTCACGTCCCACACGTCCCTCTCGTACAACACGTCCCTCCCACGTCCCTCACGTCATACACGTCCCCCTAAGTCCTCCACGTCTGCACATTCACAGATAACATTCAACGATAACTTATCATTCGCCATACAAGTCTTTTACCACAATGTATATACCTATTAGAACTATGAAACTTTTCTTACTACAGCAAATGAATGCTTATAGAAGGAGACGAGAATCATCCATTAAATAATTCCGCATGTAGGTGAACATCTTCCCACCTGTGTACACATAACAACACGTTCACGTTACAAGATCTGACGGTCTTCATTCATCCATAAAAACGCGAGAATTATCAGTCGTATAGATTTCTGTATATTTTATAAGCACTGCTTCCAAACCTGTGATCTACAAAGGAACTCTACGATTCACAAGATCAAGGTTAATTGGAAGCTTTATAAACCAGGATACAAGTATTTATGAGAATAACGACGCCTGTCTATTCTTGCTACCTTTACTGTGACGGTAACTGGCTTAGTGCTCGAGTTTAGGGCACATTTTGTGAAATATTTTGTGAACATGTTTTTGCTCTATTTTCCTATGTCGTGAAGATGTTTGCTCACACGTATTGCGTGAGGAGCAGCAGCTGCTGGCTCGTGTGTGGCAAGGAGCACCATTCAAGGAGGAGGCTTTATAATACAAGAGGTCGCCCCTCTATGCCGAGATCCAGCATCAAAGACGAGTGATTCAATCCAGTTTTGGAGGGAAATTTGGTTCTATACCTTTCACATGAGTTTATTTTATGTAGCACCTTGTCTGCTTTGGTGTATTTTCCAGGTTATGCGTGTCCAGTCGTATGTGTCCAGTCGTATGCGTGTCCCGTCGTATGTGTGTCCCGTCGTATGTGTGTCCCGTCGTATGCGTGTCCAGTCGTATGTGTCCAGTTGTATGTGTGTCCAATATGCGTGTCCAGTCGTATGCGTGTCCAATATGTATGTCCAGTCGTATGCGTGTCCAATATGTATGTCCAGTCGTATGTGTCCAGTTGTATGCGTGTCCAATATGCGTGTCCAGTCGTATGTGTGTCCAATATGCGTGTCCAGTCGTATGTGTCCAGTTGTATGTGTGTCCAGTCGTATGCGTGTCCAGTCGTATGCGTGTCCAATATGTATGTCCAGTCGTATGCGTGTCCAATATGTATGTCCAGTCGTATGCGTGTCCAGTCGTATGCGTGTCCAGTCGTATGTGTGTCCAGTCGTATGCGTGTCCAGTCGTATGCGTGTCCAGTCGTATGCGTGTCCAGACGTATGCGTGTCCAATATGCGTGTCCAGTCGTATGTGTGTCCAGTCGTATGCGTGTCCAGTCGTATGTGTGTCCAGTCGTATGCGTGTCCAGTCGTATGCGTGTCCAGTCGTATGCGTGTCCAGACGTATGCGTGTCCAATATGCGTGTCCAGTCGTATGTGTGTCCAGTCGTATGTGTGTCCAGTCGTATGTGTGTCCAGTCGTATGTGTGTCCAGTCGTATGCGTGTCCAGTCGTAGAGCCTGGGTGTCCCTGCAGCGTCAAAGAGACCCGGGGGATGTGCTGGCAACCTTCTCTTGGACTTCAGCTTCAAGTGTGCCGGATATACAACAATTTTTGCCATCAGACGAGATCGTTCTCAATAGAGCGACAGGCTCTGGACACGACGTTATTTTCACATAATGGTCGCCAAGCACGACGTTATGGTCTTGTGGTGGTACAAGAACGCAATTTGTACAATTATAGACGTCAACAACGTCTGACTACCGCCAGACGCTGTGTCTGGTGGTGGTCAACCAACTTATTATCCACTTGACAGCCAGTGTTGAACCAGACTCAGTCCCTTGTCTATCTAAGGCGCTTGACAGCCAGGATGGTCTTAATTACCCTTGTTACAATCCTGACCATCCGGCTGATAATCACTTCAGTCTGCTAGTTCAAGTTCTTAGAACAAGTTCCAAGTAGTAGGGGCTATTGAGAGCCCGTAGTGGACTTACCTGGCACAGGAGCGGGGCAAGTAGCGCGGGTTATGGTGAGCCCGTAGTGGACTTACCTGGCACAGGAGCGGGGCAAGAAGCACGGGCTATGGTGAGCCCATAGTGGACTTACCTGGCACAGGTAGCGGTGCGCGCGAATTATTCAGAACTCCGCATATTATATAGGAAAGGCATGAGTTACGCGGAAAGGCTGCGGGAAATGCACCTCGCGACACTTGAAGACAGAAAAGTAAGGGGAGACATGATCACTATCTACAAAATCCTCAAAAGAATTGACAGGGTAGATAAAGATAAACTGTTTAACACGGGTGGTACGCGAACAAAGGAACACAGGTGGAAACTGAGTACCCACATGAGCCACAGAGACGCTAGAAAGAACTTTTTCAGTGTCAGAGTAGTTAACAGATGGAATGCATTAGGCAGTTATGTGGTGGAGGCTGACTCCATACACAGTTTCATATATAGATATGAAAGAGCCCAGTAGGCTCAGGAACATGTACACCAGTTGACTGACAGTCGAGAGGCGGGACCAAAGAGCCAGAGCTCAACCCCCCGCAAACACAACTAGATGAATACACAAGATCCTTACAACAAGTCATGGTTGTGGAGACGCCATAGTCAAGACACAACACGGGGTTCGCAGTCCTGGAACAATATCAAAGCATTAGATCTAAGATCTGTTTAGCGATAGAGTAATCGTCTAATTACAAAACGACAATGTTTATTCCAAGAAGGCCTTTGGCGTGTATATCCCAGGAGCCAAGGGTCGTTCCTCGGGTTAATCGCCTAATTAAATTTGTTCGGCTGATTGATAAGCCTCGCAAAGAAAGTAATATTTTTGTAATTAGAGATCATGAGACTCATTACTGAAGGGATTATATATTTAATTACGCGCTATGTACACTAAATTGGACACATCACGATGAAACGACCCAGGAAGTCAATTAGGTGAGATAGCTAGCAACCGGTAACTGCGTGTGTGTGTGTGTGTGTGTGTGTGTGTGTGTGTGTGTGTGTGTGTGTGTGTGCGTGCGTGTGCGTGTGCGTGTGTGTGCGTGTGCGTGTGCGTGTGCGTGTGCGTGTGCGTGTGCGTGTGCGTGTGTGTGTGTGTGTGTGTGTGTGTGCGTGTGTGTGTGCGTGTGTGTGTGTATGTGCGTGCGCGTGTGTGTGTGTGTGTGTGTGTGTGTGTGTGTGTGTGTGTGTGTGTGTGTGAGTGTGTGTGTGTGTACTCATCTAGTTGTACTCACCTAGTTGTGCTTGCGGGGGTTGAGCTCTGGCTCTTTGGTTCCACCTTTCAACTGTCAATCAACTTTTTTCACACACACACACACACACACACACACACACACACACACACACACACACACACACACACACACACACACACACACACACACACACAGGAAGGAGTCCGTAACATCTGTCTAACTCCCAGATACCTGTTTACTGCTAATTAACAGGTGCATCAGGGTGAAAGAAACTCTGCCCATTTATCTCCCCCATCGCAGGGGATCGATCCCTGGGCCGTAGGACTTCGAATCCAGTACGCAGACCACTCAGCCGCAGGCCCCCCCCCCCCCCGCTACCTGTGTCCTTGAGTCATACTGCGTCTCCACGTATCCTAGCGTGCCAAGCACCAGCATGTATTCATGCGTCATGTATACTCCTTGTCTACGCGCTGTCAAGTATCTTTCCTCGGTATGCCTCATGTGTACTTCAGGGTACTTGTACTTCAGGACTGTCCTCTCCTATGTTGGTCAAAATGCTCTTAAAGCCGTTTTTTTCTTTCATATTTGCCTGAATCAAATATGCTGATATTATTCTATATAAGTGAGCGTCTTGTGCAAACCTAAGGATTATATCAACTTCCAGAACTTAATATTTTGCTGGCTCAGGGAGTTGCGCTCCTTTCGTCTAGCAGTTTTCAATGGGTCTTCCTGCTCCGGGAGCAGTTCTTATTACGGTCCATCCATCTGGGTTGAAATCCAGCTGTCAGCCGGGCGACCATCCCTGAAGCTTGTTCAGATCGTCCTGCTTTTTGTGTACAAACATTGTGTTTGTGTGACTTTATGCCTGAAGATCAGAGTTACAGAAGAGGATGAATGTGTATGTGTACACTGAGATAGAAATGAAAGAATAAGAGGTGTAATGAAAGAATAATGTTTGTGTGGTACGGTACAGGTGGAGAGAGAGAGAGAGAGAAAGAGAGAGAGGGGGGGGGGTGGAAGATAGGGAGAGGAATGAGAGGGAGGGAAAGAGAGTTTGGAGCATATTAGAGTACACGTGTAAGAGGGGAAGCCTCTGAGGGGAAACACTATGGACACATGAAGGGGGTGTAGAGCCTGGTTCTGGGCTTTGCATAACCCATCTGGCTGCTGGCCTGGACAAGCCGGCTGGAATACACACACACACACACATGGCAACAGGTGCTCCTGGCAAGAAATTCATGAGAAAATGCAAAGAGAATTTTTGGCGATTGAAATGTATTTATTTTTATTTTTATTTCTTGTAATGTCAATGATTAGTTTATATGTTATATACTGTGACACGCAGGGAAAATGGTTGACGTTGACTTGGTTAATTAAGGCAATTTATGAGTCTCTTAAATATTTACTAGAAGGAATTGAAATGTAACATTCGACCACATACGCGCACGCACATACGTGTACGCACCGATACACGCACCGACCCACGCACCAACACACACACCGACACACGCACCAACACACACCCACCAACACACCCACCAACACACCCACCAACACACCCACCAACACACACACCAACACACCCACCAACACACCCACCAACACACCCACCAACACACGCACCAACACACACACCAACACACACACACACCAACACACACACACACCAACACACGCACCAACACACCCACCAGCACACACACCAACAAATGGTCCAGGACGGACCGAAACGTCGTCGTCCCTTCACCTTCTAGTGTGTAATCTGGTCAACATACATCAGCCACGTTATTGTGACTCATCGCCTGCACCTAACAAATATATTAAAAGTTTTATGATATCACTAAATGGGAAAACAAAGGGTAAGAGTGAAAGGAGAATCTTCTGATTGGTGAGAAGTAGCGTGCCACCTGCCTCACAGGTCGGCACTCGCGGCACTGTTTCTGATGTATGTCAACAACCTGTGAGAGGAAATGTAATGCAGACAGTAAGTTATCATAGCGGGGCTGAACATTAGACACCCAGTTCTGAGAATAAAGAAAGGGACGACGTTTGGGTCCTTCCTGGACCATTATTAAATCGTGTAGTGAAAAAGAAAATAAGTTGATAAAGAAGATTATGTGAAAAGGAAGATATGACTGTAGTATATGAATACGTTAAATGTATAGGAATAGGGAATGAGAATAAGGATAGAAGAAAGGAAACAGGTGGAAGAATAAGATTAAAATATACAAATAAATAAAACTGCAGAAGGCCAAATGAAGAAGAGAAGGAGGTGGAATAGAGACAATTCAGAAGCAACATAAGAGCAAGAAAGGAAAGGATGTCTAGAGGGGCTAAAGCTTACTCAGATCACGTTTGTTAAGAAAGTTGGAGCATTTAACTGTGTACTGTGAAAGGGAAGAGTCGACAGCAACAAAACCAGGACTTTTGTCAATGTTGGGCACGTTGTGTATCAGAGGCGATTCGACAATACGGCGTCTGTGAAGAGTAGAGGCAGGAAATATTATTTTAGGAAAAAACTCTAATCTGTACGACCCAACCAATTGGGATGGACGGTAGATCTCACTTCATACAGGTCGGCGTTCAATCCCTGTCCAAGTGGTTGGATACCATTGCTTCCCCCCCGCCCCATCCCAAATCCTAATCCAGACCCCTTCCCGAAGAGTGACACGAACTGGAGTCAGAAGAATCTAAAGCGACACCAAATGTTTGACAGATATATTTATCATTGAAAGAGAAGGAGTTTGCGTCAACACAGAGGCTGGTGAGATAGAGTAAGACGTCAGTAGGAATGGAAGGGAACTATCAGGGGGAAAGCGCCAAGCCATTACAACTATATAGCACTGGGAAGGGGGTCAGGATAAGGATTTGGGATGGGACGGGGGGAAGGAATGGTACCCAACCACTTGGATTGAACGCCGACCTGCAAGAAGCGAGACCGTCGCTCTACCGTCCGACCCGTAGAACACTGGCAATTTGATGCCAGTGTTCGAGTCCCCTGATGGGTTGAGTCAGTAGGAAGCAAGAGATGAAGAAGGCCCTCAGTCGCCTTTTTACTATCTTGAGGTTATCTTGAGATGATTTCGGAGCTTTTTAGTGTCCCCGCAGCCCGGTCCTCGACCAGGCCTCCACCCCCAGGAAGCAACCCGTGACAGCTGACTAACTCCCAGGTACCTATTTTACTATTAAAGAGAGATCATTAAGGGGAACGTCAGCGGAAAGAGAATCAACATCAAGACAAGTGATCTTGCAAGACGGGGTGCAGGCGCGATCTGTCGAGGAAATCCTGAGAGTGGCAAAGATGGGCAATGGAAAAGTACCAAGATAAGGGAAGAGAGTTTTAGCAAGCCACGAGGGAAGGAGATAACCAACAGAGCCTCTTGCAGAATGATAGCACGAAGAGAATTACCAAGTTTGGGAGTTAGTTTTAGAAAGAAATTAAATCGCTTCTATCTTTGCGGTTGGTGCAAAATCGGCAAGAAAAAATTTGGAAGGAAAACGACAGTGGTAGGCTACCTAGACCCCAAGATGAATCTTCGTGGTCGGACAGAGGGCAGTGTTGCTTTAAGAGTGACGAATGTAAAGTATTGAGAATCGGTATAGGGAAGAGACCCCCTTGAAACGGTGAAAGAGAAGGTTACCAGAATGTATCATCAAACATATCGCAGGAGGAACATATCAAAATATTGTGTGCAGCATTAAAGTGAAAGATAGCCTTAGGGAACCTAGATTCAAAAGATTTAAACCTGTTATAGACACCCTACATACAACCACTCCTTGAGTACGCCGCACTGGGATGGAGCCCACACCTGAAAACAACCGCGAAATCGTAAATAAACACAGCAGGAGTAATTAACCGCAAAAGACTCTAGATAAAAGGCAAAAGACACAAGCTCAAACTAGCCACTTTGGAGACAGCGAATCAGGCGGGGATATGATAACAACGTACAAGATATTAAAAGGGAAGTGATATAGTGGACAAAGAGGTCATTCTCAAATGAGAAACAATAGAACCACAGACCTCGAGTGAAAGCCAAAGAGACACATGAGCCGGAGAAAGGTCAGGGGAAAACCTCTTGAGCGCATGAGTCATGAGTCAATTCATCTTGCTACAAAAAGATGAGAAAAATTCAGTAAAAAGAATTAAATGAAAATATGAGTAGAAACGAAGCGAATGAAAGTCTTCTTCTTGAGGTTATCTTGAGATGATTTCGGGGCTTTTTAGTGTCCCCGCGGCCCGGTCCTCGACCAGGCCTCCACCCCCAGGAAGCAGCTCGTGACAGCTGACTAACACCCAGGTACCTATTTTACTGCTAGGTAACAGTGGCATAGGGTGAAAGAAACTCTGCCCATTGTTTCTCGTCGGCGCCTGGGATCGAACCCAGGACCACAGGATCACAAGTACAGCGTACTGTCCGCTCGGGAGACCGGCTCCCTACAGTCACTGCAATATCTGGCCCAGAAGATAGTGAGGCGGGGCCGGGGAGCTATTGCCCAACTATTTTGCGACAATTTGGTGAGTACAGCTTGGTTAATGTGCACTCATCAACACACATACGCCAACACAAGCACCTCTGCGTGCGTCTCCACAAACAACCACACATACACCACAAACACCACCACCACACACCACCACAAACACCACCACCACCACACACCATCACAAGCACCACCACCCACACTACCAAAATAATCATCACCGACACACACACACACACACACACACACACACACACACACACACACACACACACACAAGGCGGGCCGAAAGAGCAAAGCTCAACCCCCCGCAAACACAACTAGGTAAACACACACACACCTACACACACACACACACACACACACACACACACACACACACACACACACACACACACACACACACACATCAGGATCCTACATGTCGATGTTTGCGGATGATGCAAAGTTGATGAGAAGAGTTGTGACAGATGAGGATTGCAGGATCCTCCAAGAGGACCTGAACAGATTGCAGAGATGGTCAGAGAAATGGCTACTAGAATTCAACACGAGCAAATGTAAAGTTATGGAAATGGGACTAGGAGATAGGAGACCAAAGGGACAGTACACAATGAAGGGGAACAGCCTACCTGTAACGACGCGTGAAAGAGACCTGGGGGTGGACGTAACACCTAATCTATCTCCTGAGGCACATATTAATAGGATAACGACAGCAGCGTACTCTACACTGGCAAAAGTTAGAACATCATTCAGAAACCTAAGTAAGGAGGCATTTAGGGCGCTTTACACTGCCTACGTAAGGCCAGTCTTAGAGTATGCCGCCTCATCATGGAGTCCCCATCTGAAGAAGCATATAATGAAACTGGAAAAGGTTCAGAGGTTTGCAACGAGACTCGTCCCAGAGCTACGAGGGATGGGGTATGAAGAGCGCCTGAGGGAACTGTGCCTTACGACACTAGAAAGAAGAAGGGAGAGGGGGGACATGATAGGAACGTATAAGATACTCAGAGGAATTGACAGAGTGGACATAGACGAAATGTTCACACGGAATAGTAACAGAACGAGAGGACATGGATGGAAGCTTGAAACTCAGATGAGTCACAGAGATGTAAGGAAGTTTTCTTTTAGCGTGAGAGTAGTGGGGAAATGGAATGCACTTCAGGAACAGGTTGTGGAAGCAAATACTATTCATAATTTTAAAACCAGGTATGATAGGGAAATGGGACAGGAGTCATTGCTGTAAACAACCGATGCTCGAAAGGCGGGATCCAAGAGTCAATGCTCGATCCTGCAAGCACATATAGGTGAGTACATATAGGTGAGTACACACACCCACACACACACACACACACACACTACCACCACAAGTTATCCTTCCCCCTGGCTCCACCACCTGCTATCCTCTCACGGGTGATATCGAAATTTGCAAGATATTGATCATGGTGTTAGCGAGAGTAGAGGAGGGCGCCGGTGGTAGCGTGCTGGAGGCCGTGGGAGGCACGGAGAGCACGGAGATGACAAGGTAGTGGCGACACGGAGGGCAGGGAGGATGTTCAGAGTGGGAGACAGAGACCGTGGGACGCAGAGACCGTGGGACGCAGAGACCGTGGGAGTAGTGGATACGCGACACGGGAGTAGGAATGTGATCCCTGTGCCAGGTTGGTCCACTTTTCACCGCGTCCTCTGGCACTCTTGGTAATTAACACGGATCTAATTATTTATTTATTTATTTATATATTTATATACAAGAAGGTACATTGGGATTGTGAGGATACATAGTATAGTAATTACAATCTTGTAAAGCCACTAGTACGCGCAGCGTTTCGGGCAGTTATCTTGTTCTATACATTCGCATCTTTTCCCAGCGAGCTATTTCGGAAGATTTTGTAATAAATGTAGACATTTATATTCATTTTTGTTTATCGAAATTGCAGCAACACATGGAGAATGTTCATTGTGTGAAGTAAGGGTTCCAATGTGTTATAATATAGCAATATATATGTTATATGACGTATTTACCTATTAGTGTTATATAACGGTTGTTAATACTTCACTCAGAGTCGCAATATATTAAAGGAAAGGACATAACTCTATCACAAGTCATGGTCATTACAAAATATTTGTTCTTGCTTGCTTTGATAATGACTTTCAGTGGAGATACACCGAGCATCGCGACACATCTATTTGTGTATATGTCCCTCTAAATAAGAGAGAAGGAGCCGGTCGGCCGAGCGGACAGCATGCTGGACTTGTAATCCTGTGGTCCCGGGCGCCGGCGAGAAACAATGAGCAGAGTTTCTTTCACCCTATGCCCCCTGTTACCTAGCAGTAAAATAGGTACCTGGGTGTTAGTCAGCTGTCACGGGCTGCCTCCTGGGGGTGGAGGCCTGGTCGAGGACCGGGCCGCGGGGACACTAAAAACCCCGAAATCATCTCAAGATAACCTCAAGATAACCTCAAGAACAGCAGCATGGTGCATCAACATTACTTGTGGTTTTTTGTAGTCTAGAATATTTTCGTGTTACAAACCTTTTGTGATTCAGTTTTCGTAATTGGTTTTGGGGAACGTTATTGTGTGACATTCTCTTTTGGTATTAATTACATTTTTTACTGTATTTTACTTCTGTGTATTTCTATGTAATAAGGTCAGAAGTTCTGTTTTCGAAAGCGTATCAAAACTTAACAAAAATTTGAGAGAATTGGGATAAATAGATAATGCAATGTAGTAAATAGATCTTTTCGTGTACATAGTATACATTGTCTCTCTCTCTCTCTCTCTCTCTCTCTCTCTCTCTCTCTCTCTCTCTCTCTCTCTCTCTCTCTCTCTCTCTCTCTCTCTGTAATATCTAAATGTGGGAGAGAGAGAGAGAGGGAGAGCTTGTTGTGGACATACATTCTGGGGAAGAGAAAAACAACTAATCAAACAGGTTGGAGAATTAATATTATTAATAAATTAAGGTCACAGAGAGAATATTAGTAATCTGTTTTAAATTGGCATGTAAATTGTGCACAATCGTGATGGCTGCAGCATAATGTAAGAACAATTGCAAATTGATAAATGAATGCGCATACACACACACACACACATACACACACACACCAAACACACACAACCACACACACACAACCACACACACACAACCACACACACACACACACACACACAGATATATACAGAGTAGATAAGGACAGATTATTTAACACAGGTTTTAACTACATAAACGAAAGAAATTAATAGACATTCTTCAGAAAGACGAAGAGTTTGGGGAAACCTGATTGTAGTATATAAATGGATGAGAAGGAATATAAATAGGGTTTTAAATCTAGCTACGCAAAATTGAACGTGAATCAATGATTATAAATTGGACAATTTCAGCTCCAAGAAATTTATGGGTAAATACTGATTTAGAAATAGGATTGTTGATATCTGGAACAAGTTTAAAGGCGATATATTAGGTGTGTGATCGATGGATGGTTTCAACCGTAGGACAGACATACATTTGCAGGAACAATTACATAAAAATTCATGACTCAGTTATGCGTAAGTACTCACGTAGGAAAATGAAACGAAAATTCCGAAGGTTTTCGCGTTTCAGCACATTACTAAAGAATACAGACATATATATATATATATATATATATATATATATATATATATATATATATATATATATAAATAATATATATATATATATATATGTTTCCGGTTTCATTCATTTATATATGAATGAAACCGGGTGGATACAAATGGAAGCTGCCTTGTATGGGGTCAATAGCCGTTCTACAGGTTTGAATATCCTAGGATATATATATATAGGATAATATATCCTATGTTATGTACCGACGACTAATCACCCAACAGAACCACAAAATCCACATCCCGTTCTCTCTTTACATTCTACATATAACTAATTCCGATCCCAAATCCTAACCCCTCTACTTTACTCTTCAAAATATATCCCTCATAGCATATATATATATATATATATATATATATATATATATATATATATATATATATATATATATATATATATATATATATATATATATATCCCTTTCCACCCTCTGTCTCTTTTCTTCCTGCCATCAAAAAGGTCCTTCTTTCTTTTGTCTCTTCATCCTGACAAATCAAGTACCCATTGGTTAAGATGAGGGAGGGCAGGAAAGTACTCATTGATCAAGATGAGGAAGGTAGGAAAGTACCCATTGATCACGATGAGGAAGACAGGAAAGTACCCATTGATCAAGATGAGGAAGGCAGGAAAGTACCCATTGATCACGATGAGGAAGACAGGAAAGTACCCATTGATCAAGATGAGGAAGGCATGAAAGTACCCATTGATAAAGGTAAGAGAGGGCAGGAAAACCAGCACGGAAGAAAATACAGAAAATACAATGAGCTCTAAAGTCATTGATGGGATCACAATGTGTCAAATGAACACGAGGGGAGATTGACATTTCTCTGAAAAAAAATAAACTAACTGGATTTACAACAAATACAATATCTCTGAGTACGTTGTTTTACATCTCTCTATATCCCATATCAAGACAAATTTGCGTTTAATTTAAATTCTGTTAACTTTGTTAACTCATGTATAACAAGTATCTAACTTACCTAACCATGATAGCTTACATCAAACGTATTTTAATATTCTAAGATTAAAAAATATCTGATTCAAGGATTTAATGCACCAGAACATATTAATAGGGATGAAAACATTAAGTTTATGTAGCAAAAATATATTTAAGAATTTAGGAGAGCTCTGCTTATTCTTCTCAAGTGTCTTTGAAAAAATTAAATGGACACAAAAGATTAATATATGTTATGTCTTTAATTTTAAAGACGATAGGTCAATATTGTCTTTAAAATAGTAAACAAATTTCATATTTACATTTTTCCTACGTATAGTTTAATTTTTAATTAAACACAAAATAATTATCTTGACCTTTTTTTAAAACTCCTTCTCACCCTTTACAGGAGCTGCCTCGTATGGGCCAATAGGCCTTCTGCAGTTACCTTTGTTCTTATGTTCTTTCTAATTTCTTAGATTTTTTATGCTAGAGTTTTCTGTTCCTTCGCTGTTCTCTGGGAAATAAAACAATATTCGAATATCTGGATTTCTCTCTTATTTCACTTCCGGACGAATTGTTGATGAATGGTGATTGATGAGTACTTCCAGATCTTGTAGTAGGCGAACTGAACATTTCCAAACGCATGACTATTTACCGCGGGTTGCACAGTACCTTTAAAAACTATATTAGTTACGAGGAACCTTCCTACACATGTAAGTGATGAGAAGTCTTTGATGAACCAGGTCCAGTTGGTCACAGGTAGGTGGACGATGTTATTGATGTTAATTGCTTTCCATCTTTTTCTTCAGTGAGGCATTTTTGATAGTTGCTGATAGATACTGGTTATTGAAGATCAAGTCCTGCAGCGTTGAGGTAAGGAGTGTGACTTGGCATTGGCAGAAAATCGAGAGAATAATTTGACGATAGGGGAAGAGCCGTACTTTGATTTCCTCAAATTTATGCTAATCTGATTACTGTAACTCAAATTAACACACAGGTCGTGTGCTCATATTAGTAATGTGTTCTTATTTCAACGTAAAACAGCAGTTACAGGCCGGACATGTCATTACACTTCTTTCTTGTTGGCTCATTCCCCCTTGCAACTGGTTCCGGAAACAGAGCCGGATAACTATCCATCATTCTTCACTTTCTTATTCCCTTCTAATGACTCTCATTTATATTACTTATATCTGGCTTTCTCCTTAAAATCATTTGATAACTTTACTGTCTCGCCTCACCCTCTGTGCTACAGAAACGAAGAACAAATTATTATACAAACAATTTTATGGTTGTAGATAACAGGAGTATTTTGTAACACAGGTCAGAGTGTGTTACAGTCATGAAGTGTATCCTGGTCTTGACATCTCTCGGGGCCTCCTGGTGACAAGTCATGTCACCTGGTGTTACGTGGTGTCACCTGGTGTTATGTGGTGTCACCTGGTGTTACGTGGTGTCACCTGGTGTTACGTGGTGTCACCTGGTGTTACGTGGTGTCACCTGGTGTTACGTGGTGTCACCTGGTGTTACGTGGTGTCACCTGGTGTTACGTGGTGTCACCTGGTGTTACGTGGTGTCACCTGGTGTTACGTGGTGTCACCTAGCCCTCTTGTTGTTCTCCGGTGTTTTCTGACGTTACCAGACAAGCCTTCGTTGTCTTATGACATCACCTAGAATCCCCTGAGCCTTCTTGTGGTGTCTCCTGGTGTCACTTTACTTGAAATAGTGACACAAGGTGCCACTGACACTAAAATACCTGGCAGCCACTTTGGCCGATGTTGACAGCGGTAGTAATGTTGGCAAGTGTGTGGGCACTGAGAGGACGGTCAGCAAGTATGGATACTGGCAACAGTAGTGGTAGGTGAGGGTTATCTTGAGGTTATCTTGAGATGATTTCGGGGCTTTTTTAGTGTCCCCGCGGCCCGGTCCTCGACCAGGCCTCCACCCCCAGGAAGCAGCCCGTGACAGCTGACTAACACCCAGGTACCTATTTTACTGCTAGGTAACAGGGTACTAGGGTAGGGTACTGACAGCGTTGTTGTTGTTGAAGAGACTGAAACGTTGTCAGTGCTAGATCTCAGGTACTGGTCCCAGGCAAGAGCAGTGAGAGTGCGGCCTTAGGGACAGCCCGTGTGTCGGTATAGTTACGGTGTCGTTAAGGGCGTATGGTTGGGTACCTGGTGGTAATGACCCGCCTTCACTGTCGTGTCTACAGCCCCCCCACAGCATCGCTGGCGGCCTACAACCTTCCTGGAATCACCAAAAGCCAGCTGACCTACAAATACTGTGTCTACGGGTTATGGAAAATTCAATAAAAAGACACCAGTTTACTGGGAGTACAACTTCACGTATAACACCGTAATATATATATATATATATATATATATATATATATATATATATATATATATATATATATATATATAATATCAAAACTGTTCCTCAACAACAAAATTCACTTAACATCATATTAATAGATATATAATAATACATAAGTCATTGTAATACAGTAATATTATTGTAAACAATGTCATAAGACATTGTACAGTAATACATTGAACCTATGTATATAACAGTGTATCAAAAATATAGCAAAGTTAATGTATAATGGTGGTACAATAGTATATTGTATTATACCATATTAAGATTTGATCACAGCATGTACTAGGCTGTGTATGTTGACCAGACCACACACTAGAAGGTGAAGGGACGACGACGTTTCGGTCCGTCCTGGACCATTCTCAAGTCGATTGTGAATGGTCCAAGACGGACCGAAATTTGGTCGTCCCTTTCACCTTCTAGTGTGTGGTCTGGTCAACATACTTTAGCCACGTTATTGTGACTCATCGCCTGCAGTCTGTGTATGATTCATGCATACATGTATGCATGTACCATACATCATACAGCATGGTGTATGCTGGATTATATCATCATCCTCGTTAACCATATATGCTTAAAGGATCCCCGGGTTTATTTTCTTCTGGCGGACTCTCTCCTGTCTTTCATCGCGGCTCATGTGTGAGTTCTTTTTTCATATATTTTTTTAGCGAGAAAGCCGCGATGGCTGTCAGTTTAGTCTCCTCTACGGCGCTCTCAGGCTCTAAATAGCGTTTCAAGAGTGGCTGACACGCTTGTGTCTCTCTTGATTTTTGCTCTTCTGTTTTTAGTTTTTCTTTGGTCTCGAACGTGAAAAAAGAAAGAACATCCCTTTGAAAGCGTCGCGTTTCAAAATATATTCCTCAGCCTTTTCCCAGCGCGCTTCTCTCTCTCTCTCTTTGTTTTACAGTGTTTTGCCTTTTTTTTATCTTATTTTAGGATGTGTCGCCTTTGTCACCTTTGTGGTGAAGATGATGAGCACCATCGTCTTGATTATCGTCATCACTATATAATTAATTGTGTCAGTGGGACAGGAAGCCAGAGTGTATTCATACACGTTAGGCTTTTTATCGAGGTCCCACACAACCTAGGTCGAATTACTGACCCCCCCCCCCTAGGATGCAACCCCATAACAAGCTGACCAACTCCTAATTACCTACACACAGAAATCACAATAGCGTGATGTATCAAATGAACAAATCCACAAGGGCCGTGACGAGGATTCGAACCTGCGTCCGAGAGCTGCAGGATCCAAGGAGCTGCGGAGAGGCTGCAGGATCCAAGTAAATTTAGTAGAATTTCTGGTTGCAGTTCTTATACCATGTCGTGGCTCAGTCGGTTAAGGCAGCATCTGGGATGCTCTCGGACGCAGGTTCGAATCCTCGTCACGGCCCTTGTGGATTTGTTCCTGATTACCTACTTGCTGCTAGGTGAGCAGAGGCATTAGGTGAAAGGAAATGTGCCCAATCAAATCTGTCCCGCCCGGGGATTTGAACCCGGGATTCTCGATTGTACGTCGAGAACGAAGCCGACATTACTACCGATATCCCTATTGTGACTATCACAATCCTTACCATCAGCATCACATTCGCTACTGCCGTTTTCATCACTGTCACAATCACCATCATTCGTCAGTCACTGTCACCAGAAGACTCACCACTGACACATTCAAACTTGACGTGCAAACTGCATGCATAATAAGAAACCTGATGGTTTTAATTAACTAGCAGGAAGTTGGTCTCCATTGACATAATGGCAGTAAATCCTGAGGCTATTTTCAGAATGGCACCATTCTTCTGGGGGGAGAAGGAGGATCTGAAGAGTTCGTGAATACCTAATGACTTTCTCTTGTCCCAAAAATTTAGTGTTTTCACGATAAGAAAAATTTCAGTGTTGAATTACTGTCGAAAGTCAGACCACCTGATTTCCGAGGAGTATTTCCGCCAGCCCAAGTGGTAGTGTTGGTGTAGTGGCGTCACGTTCAACGCAACAGATATTCGGAAAATTTCATGCCAATACGAGTCAAAATTTCAGTATTTCTATTGCAATTCGAGGCATAAGTTCGCCATGTTTGTCCTTCTGTCGATAATGTTGTTTACCTTTAATAGTTGGATTCTTTGTTATCAAAGTTATGTGGCTGTTTACCTTTTCTCCCAGCACAAGGTATATCAGCAGTTCAGACACACGAGCCTGCGACAGAGGTTCTTACTAAACACAGCATTCACCAGTGAAACTCAAAATACATTTTCTGGGTCAACATTTAGTGAGAATTTCCCGTGTGGTTACAGCGCTCTCGGGAGGCATTTGCACTTGTTTGTGTCTTCCAACCACCTTTAGTCTAATGAATTGTTCTTGTTTTTTACATTGGTAATATTAATTCCTGTTTTACTCCTACATTAATGAGAGAAAGTGTGGAGATCTATGCATCGTAATACGTTATTTAATTACCTTAAATGTTATGGGGCGTTCTCATGTATTTACTCTTTATGTAAACAAATGAAAAGCTATTGAGTTCCTGATTACACCTACGTTACTAATATATCTTTAACTGTATTGATCTCATAACACCTATTGTTTAATGAGAAAATCCGTATGAGCCGGTATGAGGGTTCGAACCTGGGCAGTGAGTGTTCCCACGCACTCGCTCTAGACGACCAGACCACAACATGGTATAAATATAGTAACCTGGAGTTCTACTGAATACACGAGATAATCCGTTTCATAGATTTTTTCATTAATGCGGTCACGTTAGTGTGATTACTCTCTGTGTACCTGTTGTTTAACGTTCGAAAAGTTAGTCAGGTTTAATTTCGCGTATTTGCGTTACTTTTTGAGCCCAGGAAAATATCCGGAAACAGGATGAATGTTTCCATATTGGAATGTCCGCGAAAAGATCTCACCAGGAGTACATTTGTTGACGTCAAACTCGGGGACGACGAAGGGACGACGACGTTTCGGTCCGTCCTGGACCTTTGTTGACCAAATCACACACACTACAAAGTGAAGGACGACGACGTTTCGGACCGTCCTGGACCATTCTCAAGTCTATTGTCGAGTAGATTCGCTTCATCGCATCTAATAACAGCTTCATGCCACGAATGAGTTCCGGGAGCAGGAGGAGCTGAGGTGCAAGGAGTAGCAAGATGCAGGAGGAGGAGGAGGAGAAGGAAGATACAGGAGGAGATGGGACGCAGGTCATCACATTACCTCGGGAGACGTTAGCGAAGCAAAAGTTGTAACTGGTGACCGCCCTCCTTCCAATTACGGCTTGATTATGTGCCCAGCTCGACGATGCCAGTACCACCTTTCACCCCTCACACCCCCCCAGTCACCCCACCAACACTTGGCTCCCCTCTCCCCCACCGTTCCACATCCCCTACTGCTCCCTCCCCTCCCTTATCATAACCCGTACAAACAATGTAATTGAAAAAGGGTTTTTTAAAGAACTGAGCTTTATCGTGTAGAAGGGATTTGGGATCGGCGCCCTCTCACCCCTATCTACTAACTTCTTCCCAGGGGAGAGTTGCAGACGATAGTTAGATTGATGATGGCAACGCAACATGATTTAATTATGCGTTGGAGAACGATCATAAACAAAGATAATAACGATGATGGGGAACAGAAAACATCAGAAAAGCTTTAGTTCATTTTATGAAAAAATTATGAAGGAAAACATGTGAGAAGACAGAAAAGAATGTTTAAAGAAGCAACGTCGTTCTTGTCGCTGGTGTCAGAAAGGGAAGACCAGAGACACGGAGAGACCAGAGACACGGAGAGACCAGAGACACGGAGAAACCAGAGACACGGAGAGACCAAAGACACGGAGAGACCTGAGACACGGAGAGACCAGAGACACGGAGAAACCAGAGACACGGAGAGACCAAAGACACGGAGAGACCTGAGACACGGAGAGACCAGAGACACGGAGAAACCAGAGACACGGAGAGACCAGAGACACGGAGAGACCTGAGACACGGAGTGATCTAACTCAGTGCCTAAATCTCATTCCAAATCCTCAGCAGTGGCCTGAGCTCTATCTAATTCCACGTGTAAAAAGAGTTAGATAAAACAAAAGAGATTAAACTCCAAGTTGGCTTAACGAGGGATCAGATAAGTTAGTACCTCCCACTCCTGAGATCTTTTAGCTCTAAGTAGTTGTAAGTTTACAAGATATGTTTGTGTTGTGGAAACAGATCTTAAGGTAGGTTCAGGAGGAAGACTCAAGCAGGTCAGGATCAGGCAAGAAGTTACAAGCAGCTCAGGGCCAGAAAACTTCCCATTATTGGTTCCCCTGCTAGTACATAGGGGCAACATCTTCCATAACTTGCAGTTCTTGCTCCCTAAGACAATGTTCATTGAGTTCATCCATATATCTTCATCTTCAGTCTGGGGAACCTCACACAACCCACAATCTGAAAATAAAGAATTGACGTTTCGGCTGCGTCCTGAACAATTATAAACTCGTAATGGGGTAGAATAGCAAGAAGGGGTTGAATGGGATATGTTGAGGAGATTGTGTAAATAGACTTTATTTACTTAAGAGTTGTGTACGCTTCACATGCACTTTTGTTCCCAATCTCTGGTCACTTGTTAACTACCTCACAGATTACAGTTGTTTGGAATACAGAGATATTATGAATTCCATAGTTGTTATGGATAGTAATATGGTCATTACTGCTGTCGCTGCGAGCTAAACTTAGATGAGCCGATCCCGTGTATTCCAATGTTTACTCTTGGAAGCTGCGGCATGAATAGATCATAATATTTTTTATCTGCTCCTCTTGCAGCTTTATTCTCCTTCCTCTGTCGTCAGATCCTTTTACTTTACTCAGTTCAGACTATTTCATTTCTCCTTTTCAGAGCATCACTGACCACCTTTGATGTCACTAATGTAATTGAGATGTTTTTATGTCTTTCACTGGTGCCATCTAGAAGGACTGTTGGGGATAGTTCCCTTCTTAGTGTTACCTCCTCCCTTTACTTTATCCACCTCCTTATATTCTATCTTCGCCAACTCTAATTCCCGTCTCCCTTCCTCACATTCGCTTCACCTCCCCCTACAATTCCCAACGTATTTGGTTAAGAGCGTTATTGACCGTGCGGGCATCCATCCAGCTACTGGCTAGACCCAAAGTGTTTAACTGACCAAGGGAGGGGCGCACTAGTCTCTCCACTCAATGCTTTATCCATAATTTTTTTCTCGTCATTTGAACTCTTTATATGTTGTGTATATTTAGTTATGTTCTATTCTATTTTCTCTTGAGCATCTTCCCTCACCATGGATGCTGTCACTATCTGTTGTGACGTGTCTCGTGTCCTCGCTACCACCTCGGCTACCAGCGGTACCCGTACCTCTCTCTGTGCCACAGCGGTGCCAGGGCCCCCACTCTGTGGCACAGTGGTGTCAGTACCTCTGTGGCACAACGTTGTGTTGTATTGCTGTCTGATGCTGATTGCATGAGATCAACAGCTTCTCCAGTGCTTCGGGATGCTGTGGGTCTCCTCTCTTGTGCTCTACAACTAATACAGAGGCAGCCTGGGGGTCTATGACACTTCAGAACATTCACAGGATTTTTCCAGTCTTGATATTTCGCCTCAGTCACTTCACTGCTCACTTGACATTCTTATTTATTTTACTCGAAATGTTTTCTAACTGCACCGGATGCCTTTCTACAGTATTTATCTAGTGAAGACCTTAGTGTTAAAGGTATTTGTGCATCACGGGAAGCAGCCCGTGACAGCTGACTAACACCCAGGTACCTATTTTACTGCTAGGTAACAGGGGCATAGGGTGAAAGAAACTCTGCCCATTGTTTCTCTAATATTGGTCATTACGAATCTGTAGTTACTTATGTTATAACTGTGTTGTATTTCCTCTCTCTGTTACCTAGCAGTAAAATAGGTACCTGGGTGTTAGTCAGCTGTCACGGGCTGCTTCCTGGGGGTGGAGGCCTAGTCGAGGACCGGGCCGCGGGGACACTAAAAGCCCCGAAATCATCTCAAGATAACCTCAAGATAACGTCTTTATATAAATTAATTTATCGCTTCCATCAGGCTTAGCGCATCCATACCCCATACGGAGTGGATTTCAACATTCTTCACTCATTAAAAACTTTTCCAAAAAGTGAAGAATTTCCAACATTCTTTGTCTGGATAAAGTTTCTTGCTTGATACTAGTTTTTTTTCCTCTTCAGTAGTTAACTACTATGATCTTTTGGTTTAGTAGTGGGTTAAAATACTGTCTATACCTATGTTCTTCTTAAACAAATTTAGTGTTGATCATATTTCTTTCTCTTCTACGTACGAGAGAGGAGAAAGTGTGTGTGTGTGCTGGTTAGGATTGTAGAAGTACTTAGACCTGTAGTTGAGTGCCCAATCACCCACTGAACAATATGTGGGAGAACAGATCGCTAATCCTGTATATTTAACACGAGAATTCATATATGATGGTTAGAATTGTAAGTAAATAACAACGTTTGTGGTAGAAAATTGACTAAAAAATAACGAGAACTCTTAAGCTCTTTACTATTGTTACTTAACAATTGTTTTTCTATTATACAATTTACAGTCCTGTTTGTTACGTATTCTCACTCTCCACGGGTGTTATATATATAGGAATTCTTGGACTTACGTAGCAGGGCTGCTCCTTAGTGTTTATTATGTAGGGTGTTGCACCTGTAGTTGCCTCTCCTCTTATGTGTTTAGGCTAAGAGTTCTCCTGGAAGGAAAGCAGTGGTGGTGATATATATATATATATATATATATATATATATATATATATATATATATATATATATATATATATATATATATATATATATTGTAATTTCCCCACCACTGTTTCCTCTCAGGAAGAACTCTTAGCAAGCGTAAAACCTTTCTTGGCTCATGAACATTTAGATCGCGGATTGACATGGAGATTAAAAACTAGATGGTTGAAAGAAGAAAGAGGAAAGCCGGTTACACTCACCTTCGTTATATATGGAAATGTATGCCGGTCTACACATCAAAGTAATGATTACAAAATTTCTTGGTCACATTTTTTTTCATTTGAGAATTAGGAAATTAAAGAAAAGCAATGTAGATATATGTATTGTTTGGCTATTGTCCATTTTCTTTTAGCAATTATTCCTCGATATTCTTATATTAACCTCAATATTTGTCCGTTTTCTTCGGCTTTCCAAGATGAAGACCTGTCTTCATCTTGGGAGTTTGTATTGAAAAAAAAAACAAGGAAATGTTCTTCACTTCTGATTTGCCGTTTTTTCTTGAAAAAGGAACATTATTTTGAGGAGGTGGTTAGGTGGTACGCTCGTAAGGTAAGATGTTACCTTTCTCGTTCTGTTTCTTACGTGTCTTGGGAGCAGGAAACCCGTAAGACGAGTGTAAGGTAAGGATTCCGGTGCACCTTGGACCCACGAGGACCCGTTTGGGTTACTTACCCAGGAAGCCATCTACTGACTTGGTCCTGCCTCCTCCACCGGCTTGGTTCTGCCTCCTCCACCGGCTTGGTCCTGCCTCCACCACCGGCTTGGTTCTGCCTCCTCCACTGGCTTGGTTCTGCCTCCACCACCGGCTTGGTCCTGCCTCCTCCACCGGCTTGGTCCTGCCTCCACCACCGGCTTGGTTCTGCCTCCACCACCGGCTTGGTCCTGCCTCCTCCACCGGCTTGGTCCTGGCTTCTCCACCGGCTTGGTTCTGCCTCCACCACCGGCTTGGTCCTGCCTCCTCCACCGGCTTGGTCCTGGCTTCTCCACCGGCTTGGTCCTGCCTCCTCCACCGGCTTGGTCCTGCCTCCACCACCGGCTTGGTTCTGCCTCTTCCACCGGCTTGGTCCTGCCTCTTCCACCGGCTTGGTCCTGCCTCCTCCACCGGCTTGGTCCTGCCTCCTCCACCGGCTTGGTTCTGCCTCCTCCACCGGCTTGGTCCTGCCTCCTCCACCGGCTTGGTCCTGCCTCCTCCACCGGCTTGGTCCTGCCTCCTCCATCGGCTTGGTCCTGCCTCCTCCACCGGCTTGGTTCTGCCTCCTCCACCGGCTTGGTTCTACCTCCTCCACCGGCTTGATCCTGCCTCCTCCACCGGCTTGGTCCTGCCTCCTCCACCGGCTTGGTTCTGCCTCCTCCACCGGCTTGGTTCTGCCTCCTCCACCGGCTTGGTTCTGCCTCCTCCCCGGCTTGGTTCTGCCTCCTCCACCGGCTTGGTTCTGCCTCCTCCACCGGCTTGGTCCTGCCTCCACCACCGGCTTGGTTCTGCCTCCTCCACCGGCTTGGTCCTGCCTCCTCCACCGGCTTGGTTCTGCCTCCTCCACCGGCTTGGTTCTGCCTCCACCACCGGCTTGGTTCTGCCTCCTCCACCGGCTTGGTTCTGCCTCCACCACCGGCTTGGTTCTGCCTCCTCCACCGGCTTGGTCCTGCCTCCACCACCGGCTTGGTCCTGCCTCCACCACCGGCTTGGTCCTGCCTCCACCACCGGCTTGGTTCTGCCTCCACCACCGGCTTGGTCCTGCCTCCACCACCGGCTTGGTCCTGCCTCCTCCACCGGCTTGGTCCTGCCTCCACCACCGGCTTGGTCCTGTCTCCTCCACCGGCTTGGTTCTGCCTCCTCCACCGGCTTGGTTCTGCCTCCTCCACCGGCTTGGTTCTGCCTCCTCCACCGGCTTGGTTCTGCCTCCTCCACCGGCTTGGTTCTGCCTCCTCCACCGGCTTGGTCCTGGCTTCTCCACCGGCTTGGTCCTGGCTTCTCCACCCATTTGAATATAGATGGAACGCTGAAGCCTCGTCAGAGCCGGTGACTGTTTGCGATTCAAGGATTTATACGGGATTTGTTTTTTTAACTTGTTGTGATGTCTAAGATGAAAGACAAATATTTATATTGGTGACAGTCTCTTAATTGCATTTTTTTATATTAGAATTACGTTCATTATAATTGATTGTTCTGCATTATAAATGGGACGATGTTCTATTTTCATTTTTTTTCGGAGTTTACATCACAGCGTCACGCTAGAAAACGTTCGGAAAATTGATTGTTCGGTGAACAGTGGAGCGCTGATGCGCGGTGTTCCACGCACGCTCATTAATTTGGGCACTTTTAACTGACTGTTGCTTTTCTGCCCAGGTTGGTAAATTGATAAATTGGCCGTTCACCACAGGCGTGGTTCTCTGGGTGGTTGGTGATCCTGGGGTTATATATTATCCAACATATGCCCTTTACGTTAATACGGCAACAGTATTTTGTCATTCTCTCCAGGTTAACTCCTCAACTGTGGTTAATAATTCATCATAGGCTCTATGAGACTATCCAATAGTCATCAATCACCATGCAAAGTTACGTAAGGTTTGCCTGAGGGTTTTGGCCTCCAACTTTGTACAACAGAGCAGAATGTGTGTGTGTGTGTGTGTGTGTACTCACCTATTTGTACTCACCTATTTGTGCTTGTAGGATCGAGCATTGACTCTTGGATCCCGCCTTTCCAGCTATCGGTTGTTTACAGCAATGACTCCTGTCCCATTTCCCTATCATATCTAGTTTTAAAAGTATGAATAGTTCACACACACACACCCTCCTGTGTGTGTGTGTGTGTGTGTGTGTGTACTCACCTATTTGTACTCACCTATTTGTGCTTGCGGGGGTTGAGCTTTGGCTCTTTGGTCCCGCCTCTCAACTGTCAATCAACTGGTGTACAGATTCCTGAGCCTACTGGGCTCCATCATATCTACATTTAAAACTGTGTATGGAGTCAGCCTCCACCACATCACTGCCTAATGCATTCCATCCGTTAACTACTCTGACACTGAAAAAGTTCCTTCTAACGTCTCTGTGGCTCATGTGAGTACTCAGTTTCCACCTGTGTCCCCTTGTTCGCGTGTTCGCGTTCGTGTGTGTGTGTGTGTGTGTGTGTGTGTGTGTGTGTGTGTGTGTGTACACCAACGCTCGCCGTTATCTGTTGAAGAAAGTGCCGTAAAGATGACAAACGCTTCCAGGGAGCACTTCCTAATACATAAGGTGATCTATTTTCATCAGTGTGTGAAAGCTGCAGGTGTTGATGTATATGCAGACATGATTAAGTAGAGTAGAGAAGGGCAGTTAGAGTGGGTGTGGAGTGTTCCAGCAGGAATGAGGACGTGGAACAGTGCCAGTGATCCAGTAGGAATGAGGACGTGGAACAGTGCCAGTGTTCCAGTAGGAATGAGGACGTGGAACAGTGCCAGTGTTCCAGTAGGAATGAGGACGTGGAACAGTGCCAGTGTTCCAGTAGGAATGAGGAAGTGGAACAATGCCATATGGTTGGAAAAGACCAGCGGTTGTACCACAATAAACACACAGGAGAACGTAGTAAATGCAAGAAGGAGATAATGAAGACCTTACAAGTGATTAACATGGATGGTTTGGAGGCAGAAGCTTGTGTCTGAGATACTAACAATGAGGCAGTATGTAGAGACGGCAAGTGAAGAAGATTATACAAACGGAATTAATTATATATCAATGTTGACCAGACCTCACACTAGAAGGTGAAGAGACGACGACGTTTCGGTCCGTCCTGGACCATTCTCAAGTCGATTGTGACTCATCGCCTGCATATATATCAATGTTATATAAGGGCCGAGGAGTACTAGAGTACGGTTAAAGTTTCTAAGTAGAAATTAGTGCATGTGTAATGGTTAATGGTGTAATGAGTGAGTAGTGTGATTGTAATGGCGTACGACAGGATTGTGTGGTGTTGTCTTGGGTGTTGAACATGTTCAACTGTACATGGATGGGATAACAGGGAAGTGAACTTGAGAATGGTCCATGACGGACCGAAACGTCGTCGTCCCTTCACCTTCTAGTTTGTGATCTGGTCAACATACTTTACCCACGTTATTGTGACTCATCGCCTGCAACAACACATACACTAACGTCAACGTTAGTGTTCTCACTAACGACGCAAAATGCGTTTGGCCAAAGCTACTGGCAACAATATCAACAAAAGCCCTCACTTGCTCCCCGGCGCTGCGCTTCAGAAACGCTCTGAAAATATTCTCACGTATAAAAAAACCACCAACAATATTTCACGGCTGAGTCTCCGCTGAACTAATGCTCGCAGAGAAATGAAACGGAAACTATGTTTAAATTCTCATTCCGGTCTCTCTCTGGGTCTATTGGACCAGAGAAGAACACTGCACATTTTCAGGTTCACAAAAGTAAGAATAATAAGCGAAAACCTCACATTCCGGACACACACAAACCTCTGTTTCTGAAGAGTCTACACTCTGAGGAAAATATTAGTTACGGAGTGTTCAGTGCCTTTCAAGAAGAGTAAAGAAGTAAGGTAATATTGACTAACGCCTACAGGTCTGATAGGCCAGATAATCTTTAAAATCACCACCAGGGAGCCGGTCGGCTGAGCGGACAGCACGCTGGACTTGTGATCCTGTGGTCCGGGGTTCGATCCCGGGCGCCGGCGAGAAACAATGGGCAGAGTTTCTTTCATCCTATGCCCCTGTTATCTAGCAGTAAAATAGGTACCTGGGTGTTAGTCAGCTGTCACGGGCTGCTTCCTGGGGGGGGGTGGAGGCCTGGTCGAGGACCGGGCCGCGGGGACACTAAAGCTCCGAAATCATCTCAAGATAGCTCTTGCTGGGGACACAATGGAAGCCAACTCTACAGTAATCATCAGAATAGAGAAGCGAGACAATAGTTGTAATCACTGACTGGTAAGATAACGGAGACCAGCAGTGAGAGGCAAGATAACTTTGACCAACAGTGACAGGTAAGGTAACGGAGACCAGCAGTAAGAGGCAAGATAACTTTGACCAACAGTGACAGGTAAGGTAACGGAGACCAGCAGTAAGAGGCAAGATAACAAGTTGGGATAAATCACTAAACAGCCTCAGGGTCAGAGCACATGTACCGACCAGGAGGGATTTAACAAGGTGGGACTCCTTGGACAAGGCTCGATATCAGGTCTCCTGTTCACTTTAACTTATGTCAATGACCTACGTGAGGAATGCGGACAATTACGTGATTCGATCAACTACAGACGTAGGCAGAGACAAACCCTATCAGTGTTCAATCCTAGCAGGTGCAAGGGGAAATGAATAGATAACAGCAACACACAGGTGGAAGGTGGGAGTAGCATACTTCACTTCTGCTTCTACTCCAAGATCACCTCTGATCTTCGACAGGTCGTTCTCCTACCTCTCTACCTCAGAGCCTCGACAGGTCGTTCTCCTACCTCTCCACCCCAGGGCCTCGACAGGTCGTACTCCAGCCTCGACAGGTCGTTCTCCTACCTCTCCACCCCAGAGCCTCGACAGGTCATACTCCAGCCTCTCCACCTCAGAGCCTCGACAGGTCGTTCTCCTACCTCTCCACCCCAGAGCTTCGACAGGTCGTTCTCCTACCTCTCCACCCCAGAGCCTCGACAGGTCGTTCTCCTACCCCTCCACCCCAGAGCCTCGACAGGTCGTTCTCCTACCTCTCCACCCCAGAGCCTCGACAGGTCGTTCTCCTACCTCTCCACCCCAGAGCCTCGACAGGTCGTTCTCCTACCTCTCCACCCCAGAGCTTCGACAGGTCGTACTCCAGCCTCTCCACCCCAGAGCTTCGACAGGTCGTACTCCAGCCTCTCCACCCCAGAGCTTCGACAGGTCGTACTCCAGCCTCTCCACCCCAGAGCTTCGACAGGTCGTACTCCAGCCTCTCCACCCCAAAGCTTCGACAGGTCGTACTCTAGCCTCGTCACCTCAGAGCCTCGACAGGTCGTTCTCCTACCTCTCCACCCCAGAGCCTCGACAGGTCGTTCTCCTACCTCTCCACCCCAGAGCTTCGACAGGTCGTTCTCCTACCTCTCCACCTCAGAGCCTCGACAGGTCGTTCTCCTACCTCTCCACCCCAGAGCCTCGACAGGTCGTTCTCCTACCTCTCCACCCCAGAGCTTCGACAGGTCGTTCTCCTACCTCTCCACCTCAGAGCCTCGACAGGTCGTACTCCTACCTCTCCACCCCAGAGCCTCGACAGGTCGTTCTCCTACCTCTCCACCCCAGAGCCTCGACAGGTCGTTCTCCTACCTCTCCACCTCAGAGCCTCGACAGGTCGTACTCCTACCTCTCCACCCCAGAGCCTCGACAGGTCGTACTCGAGCCTCGTCACAGTTGTGGAGGCCAGAAGCGTCGTGGTGTCGTTCCTCCGGCCGGTTAAGCGCCTCAGTGACCTGCATTATAACTTTATTCTCAACTTCTTGTAGAGACGAAAGAGCATCTGAGTTTCTTTACTGAGTCTTGAGCTGTATTTCTGTATATTTTTATAAATATTATTTTTGTATTATTAATCTTACTACGGTTATTATTTGTATTGTAATATTTTAATTGTACTAATAATATTATTAATAATAAATATACCTTCTTGATATTTTTAGTATTTTTATTGAATATATTTTCATTATTTAATGATTTTCATTTTAATAAAATAATATTAATGATAATAATCATAATAATTTGTCAAAAAATAATAATAATTCAATTGTAATTATCATTGCTGATACAGCCATACCTTGGTCGATAGCGGCTACAAATGAACTTGACAAGTAGAACTGACTGTAGCAATTTGGAACTTTTCAACATTGTGCCATTAATTTCTCATCTTCAAGATTTAGGAATCTTAAAAGTTGCTAGTCGGACGCTAATGGCTTCACGTCTGGCTAGGCCTCTACGCCTGGCTAGGCCTCTACGCCTGGCTAGGCCCCTACGCCTGGCTAGGCCCCTACGCCTGGCTAGGCCCCTACGCCTGGCTAGGCCCCTACGCCTGGCTAGGCCCCTACGCCTGGCTAGGCCCCTACGCCTGGCTAGGCCCCTACGCCTGGCTAGGCCCCTACGCCTGGCTAGGCCTCCAAGCTTTGTTGCTATGAGGAACTACGCGTTCCATGCTCTATGAACTACCCATAATATCATTTAACAGTGGATATTTTCCACACGAGGTGAGGGTGTGGATAGGGAGGAGGTGTTTGGAAGGTATGTAAGGGATGGGGGGCGGGTAATGTGGATTGGAGATGGGGAAGAGAGGTGTGTTGATTGTGAGAGTGGTGTGTGAAGGCTGGTAAGGTGTGTGGGCAGGACCCGGGCACCGCCGGGTTCACCATCCAGTATAGATAGGAAGTATTTTGCAGCAGAGAGAAAAATAATGCAGTACTATGGAGATGGGGGAGTGCTGCCCAATAGGGAGAGGAGAGAGAGAGTAGGAGTGCATTACACATTGGACTAGTAGAGCTCCACTCTACAGGGAGAGGAGGAGGAGAGAGTGAGAGAGAGTGAGTGAGAGAGTGGGAGAGAGAGTGAGGCAACAAATATAATGCAGCGTGCACTTTCCTGGCATTACCACACGCTGTTCTCTCGCTTCCAAACTACCTCTTAAGTTTCCCCTCAACCCCCCCCCCCACCCACGCCCCCCCCCCCACCCACTCCTCTTGTCACCTCTCCCTCTCCAGGCTTCCCCTCCCCACTGTCTGCTCTTTCCCCTCCATCCCCCCCCCCCACCCACCAACACCCCCCACCCCCCCACCCCCCACCCACCTGATATTATCGTGCCTGTGTTTCCTGCATTTTGTATTCCTCTCTGGCTGTGTACGGGACGTTAATGCTGCCACTGTCTGAACACCCGACTACACATTTCTTTTTAGTTTTGTAAATTATCTTTTTATATATAAGTATATATATATACTATGTTGTTATAGCTCTACAATCACATTTATATTAAAAAGGAGAGCGTATAAGGTCAGTAGAGTAAGGTGTGTTTGTGGCATGAGCCACAGGGATTACAGAATAATATCACATGCTAGAATACTAAGAGTGTATTGAAATATGTTACAGTGTTCCCTTTTGCTTTATTTTTTTAATTGTCAAATAGTTGATGATGAGAATGTCGTGGATTGAGCTTTGCAGGAGACTTGGATAAGTTGCAGTCTGATAAATAGCTATGGGATTTTAACCCATGCATATTCTCATAAGTATTGTGACAGGGGTATGGCCAGAAACTCAGTAAATTACGAAAATTTGGAACATTTTGTAAACAGAAAGAAAATAGGATCTAGGGAGAGATGTAACACCAAACCTGAGTCTGAAGGCAGATATATAACACATCACATCAGTAATATATTCTGTGTGGATGAACATCAGATGTGATGGCTTGCAATAGGATGTATCCAGCGTTCTAAAAGTCTCCTTGTCTTGTCTCGTGAAGGCTATATTTACATATTTAAATTCAGTAAATGCTGTTTACTCAGTTTGGTTAATGTGTTGTCTAGGTGTTGGAATAATATTTTCAGGGACTAGGATTATCTTTACTCAGAAATGTATGTCTTTTTTTTCTGGGAGCTGTCTACCATAAAACTGTTTCTCTGGGGTCGTCCTCCATCGCTCTTATCACCGTTACTTTGCATCTGTCAGGTTAATATAACTATCATTCCATCTATATCTAATAAGCATATAGATATACCCGCTTTTTCCAAGTCATAATTTGACCTGTATTTACGTCATGGCCATTGTGTTACAACAACAGGTAGGGTCATCTCCAACATTACCAACCCCCAGCACCGTACCCCAGCACCGTGCCCCAGTACCGTGTCCCAGCACTCTACCCCAGCACCGTGTCCCACCACTGTACTCCAGCACCGTGCCCCAGCACCGTGTCCCAGCACTCTACCCCAGCACCGTGTCCCAGCACTCTACCCCAGCACCGTGTCCCAGCACTCTACCCCAGCACCGTACCCCAGCACCGTACCACGTTTATACTATCATATCATCTGGGTCGTGCATGACACGGCGCCCTCCAGCACCGTCCAATCCTCGCCCTGGCTTCTCTTCCCGCCCCCGCCATCGCCTCTCCATCCTCCATCAAACTCTATTCGGGTCTCATCGTGGCTTCGCACACTGTCATTTCCTGAAGAAGGTGATATCCCTTAAGGGTCCCGGAGGGTCTCAGAGGGTGTAAGACACCACCATAACTTCGGGTAATCTCACCAGGCAATTTAGTTTTTCTTTGCATCGATGCTTTAAGCGTTTCTTCATTGAAAATAAATTCAGCGTTTTAGTTTCCTCCGAGGATAAGGAGAGGCTGGCGTCGCCCTCTTCTCCAGCGTCACTTTAATGTTGCTGAAGATGACGTTACCATGATTGCTGGTGTCGCTTGAGGTAGACGAGACGAGAGAGCATCATTCCCTTGACGATAACTCTGAAGTGGATGATATCCTCGGCATGTGAGCTCCAAGGGGGGGGGGGGGCGAGGGCTCACACAGGCGACTCTGGGACTAACAAGGTCGAGGTGGTGTGTGGTGAGGTGCTCCTTGCGTGATTAGATAAGAGATAATGCATAATTTTCGGTACTAGTCAAAATTATTCCATCACAGAAAGTTGACATCACTTGAATGTTTTCGGCGCTTGAGTTGTACCACAACGTACCCGCAGTGTGCCTCCACTCACAGCTACTAAATGAGCCAGAGAGACATTACAAAGAATTTTTTCAGTGTCAGAGTAGTTAACTAATGGAATGCATTAGGCAGTGATGCGGCTGACTCCATACACAGTTTCAAATGTAGATATGGTAGAGCCCAGTGGGCTCAGGAACATGTCCACTAGTTGATTGACAATTGGGAAGCAGGACCAAAGAGCCGAAGCTCAACCTTCTCAAGCACAACTAGCTGAGTACGACAGTTTCACCGACGATTAATTGTTGATGAGCTCACTTGGGGATGAGGATGGTGCCGTGGGCGGCGCCTGACGACCGGACCTCTTCACTATAGCTCTTCACCCAGCTGTAACTGGACTTGTAAACGGGTCCCAGACCCAGTCACAGAGAGACTAGGACGCCTGGCTGACTATGAGCAGTGTGGAGTGGACTCGTGTAGTGCCCTGATACTACTGAACTCACACCTGTTGTTGTTTAATATTCAGCTACTGGGATCAAAATGTTCCAAGTAGCACGGGCTATGGTGAGCCCGTAGTGGACTTACCTGGCACAGGAGCGGGGCTGTGGTGAGCCCGTAGTGGACTTACCTGGCACAGGAGCGGTGTTGTAACTGCTGCCTCTCACCTATGTATACACCTCTGTAAAAGACGTTTATACATAGCAAATTACCAGCAGTGAGGATCACAGGGAACATGGCTCTCCTCTCTAACAAATTTTTAGTCTTATTGTTGCACAACTTTTCATCACCGCGCGAGCTAACGAGGCTTATAGCAAAAGATTTTCTGTTGCTTCTCGTTAATGAGGCGATTATAACTCCCTTCGTCTGTGGAACCTGAGACAAAGAATGATTAATTATCCGAAGCCTTTGAACAGGCATTTTTGGGAAGAAAACTGATGAACAAATTTGTCAAAAATGCTTCTTCTGAGTGATTGATCAATTGCAGGAAAGTGATAACATTAATTCCAAATAATACTTGTGAGAGACAATGACAAGGAACACATACGATTATTCTGTTACCGTGGGGCTGAACCCGTCACCCTCGGTTGTAAACCAGCGACGTAGACCACTACGCTGCAACACCCTGTAGCACTCAACAGTCTCCACCATAAATATTATACACGGGTGTCCAAAAAAAAAAAAATCTACAAGAGCCCCAGGCAGGGTTGCCAACATTACAAGAGGTACTGGAGGATGACTGCTCCAGGCAGGATTGCCAACAGTTGAACATTTTGCTTTCCAGTTCCGAATTCCGATGTCTAGATCAAAGCTGTATTCCTCTTCCATGAGCTGTAATTCAGTAGCGTTTCTGTAACCTTGCAGTCTGACGTATGGATACTTTATAAATTCAAGATCTCAATTACCTCGAATAGTTTTTTCTTTCCTGTCTACATTTGTGAATGCTTAAACAATTTAGTTAGTCATATATTTTGTAATTCTCCCACAAGTCACCTTTTTTTTAGTTTTATCGCAGTATCACAAAAACAATGATTTTTGTTTATGGGCTGCCCAAAATGTTCCCATAATGATATTTTCTGAGCAAGGCAGATATCAACACAGCAATAGCTTGTGAACAAAATACTGCTCCAACACATGTGTGACGATCAACAGAAATCTAAAATAAAATTGAGGACAAAGGGAGATAGTAACAAGGACCTGTAATTGTTTGTACCCAAGATGAACATTCCCACAAGAGCGTTCCCATGTTGACCAGACCACACACTAGAGGGTGAAGGGACGACGACGTTTCGGTCCATCCTGGACCATTCTCAGGTCGATGAGAACATGCGTTCACATGTTACATGCAGTCACTGACCTGACCAGAGATATATATCAAGCGTGCGTGTGGCCACTGGCCTCGTGCGTCACGCCAGGCCGCTCTCTCTGTACTCTTGTTTGCAGCAGGAATGTGTAGGAAAACTCGGTTAGTGAATTGTTGACTGGCGGCCGTCTATCCATTTCCCCCCCCCCCCTGTCTGCCTGTCTACCTGTCTGTCCATTTGACTCTGTCTTGTCAACACGTCCACTGACTGTTTCGTTCTGCTCAATTTCTCGCCCACTTAATCCTGCCAAACTGCCACCGATGCTATTCCGGTTCTCTCGTTACGATCCGGCCAGCGACTTTATCATCGTCAGTCCTCGAGCGGGCTCGGCTCCTTCCTATGTCTCACACAAATCTTAGCTTTACATTTTATCTTGCCTCTAATATCCAACACGACACGGTGCGCAACGCGACTTATGTTGCTCCTTCTCTGAACTCTCAGACTTTCGCTGCAGTTTGTGAAAGAAGAATATTCTGTGCTTACAGATTTGTCAAGATAAATTTACGAGTTACTGTTTTCTTTAAGTCTTGATTTTGCAAGTTACGGTCTGTAATTTTTGACTCGGGGAGAGGGAGGGGGTCTTAGATATTTTTTTCTGTTGCAAGCAACAGTTAAGGGGAAGTCACGTGTTAACCTCTCTGTTAACTTTTGGTGACACCGCTAAGTTCTCCAGCTTTAACCAGTTTTCTCTTCTCTTCTCTTCTCTTCTCTTCTCTTCTCTTCTCTTCTCTTCTCTTCTCTTCTCTTGAAGCTCTTTTACGTCTGTCACTGAGTAAACACAACTGTCTCGTGTATCTCTTCTTTCTTTCTCTTTATTATTTCGAATCACCTGGCGTAGTGTGGACAACCTCACACCTGGCTACACCACACACCTGACCTACACCACACACCTGAGCTACACCACACACCTGACCTACACCACACACCTGAGCTACACCACACACCTGAACTACACCACACACCTCAACTACACCACACACCTGAACTACACCACACCTAAACTACACCACCACACACCTGAACTACACCACACACCTGAACTACACCACAACCTGGGCTACACCACACACCTGAACTACACCACCACACACCTCAACTACACCACAACCTGGGCTACACCACACACCTGAACTACACCACCACACACCTGAGCTACACCACACACCTGGTTCATCCCACCATTATGATCTAATTAAATAAACACAATGATAATACGAGGCAGTTAACAGTAATTAAGGTGGACACCGGCCTTATTACCGGTAATTGCTCGGGATGATTGACGATGACAAGTAATCGAATCCTGTCCCTCGACAACTGAAAATAATATTCACAAACTTATTATATATTTTTGGGGGGCGGGGATGAGTATTTACGACTCGTATGTTGGCGTCTATTCACCATTGTAAATGAAATACGACTGTCTTAAAAAGTGTATTTGCTTTATAAGGACGTATTTATATTTTATAAGGACGATTGTTGAGACTAATATTGTATATTATGCTTGATGTGGTTCAGATTCTAGTCTCCTGGATAAATATGACGGGTAGTTATGTTAGATATGGGAGCCGGTCGGCCGAGCGGACAGCACGCTGGACTTGTGATCCTGTGGTCCTGGGTTCGATCCCGGGTGCCGGCGAGAAATAATGGGCAGAGTTTCTTTCACCCTATGTCCCTGTTACCTAGCAGTAAAATAGGTACCTGGGTGTTAGTCAGCTGTCACGGGCTGCTTCCTGGGGGTTGGAGGCCTGGTCGAGGACCGGGTCACGGGGACACTAAAAGCCCCGAAATCATCTCAAGATAACCTCAAGATAGTCGCCTTGGGTATGGATGTGGGATAGGATATCGTGGGTTTGAGAAAGGATGAATGTCAGGAATTTAGTGGGTTTGGATTAGGATGAAAGATAGGATTCAATGGGCTTGGGTGAGGATGGTAAGCCGGTTATGGAGAACGTAGGGTTGGGAAGGAAAAGCAGGATGTAGCCGGCTAGGGTTAGGATGAATAGATGAATCTACTGAAGCAGCCCGGAGGGAAGGATGAGGAGTGAGCACGGGTGCAGGATGAGTAACAACACTAATCCATCCTCCTTTAGAACGTCGTATTTTGACGTATACTCTCCCTATGGCCAAAATTCTTCGTACTAGAAAATGGAAGCGGCTCACGAAATTGACATACTGACCCGTTTTCTGTTTTGGGTCCTCTGGTAGGTTAGGATAAAAAGGACTTTAGTACGACTGTTTCTTGACGTTGAGAAACCTTAGGAGGAGGGACTGATAACGGAAAGGGAATGGTCAGGAGAAAGCGCCAAGCCATTGTGACTATATAGCACTGGGAAGGGGTCTGGATAAGGATTTGTGATGGGACGGGGGGTAAGGAATGGTGCTTAACCACCCGGACGTTCGGGGATTGAACACCGACCTGCATGATGCGAGAACGTCGCTCTACCGAAACCTGGAGAGCGTGCACAGATAATTACTTCTACAATCCACTTTATAAATCATCTAAATTATTGGGACCGATTAAAATGCTTAAATTTGTAATCTCTAGAGCGGTAGAGATACATAAAAATTTACACATGGAAAATATTAGAGGGGCTGGTTCTAAATCTGCATACAGAAATAACATCACATAGGTACAATAGAGGTGCAACAGGTACTCTGAGAGAGAACTCTATCAACATCAGAGGCCCGAGACTGTTCAACACGCTTCCACTACACATAAGAGGCATAACTGGCCGACCCCTCACTGTGTTCAAGGGAAAACTCGATAAACACCTCCAAAGAATACCTGATCATCCAGGCTGTGATTCATACGTCAGGCTCAAAGCAGCCGCGTCCAACAGCCTGGTTGACCAGACCACCAACCAGGAGGCCTGGACAGAGACCGGACCCCGGAGGTCGTAGATTCCCGAAACCAACGCAAGATAGGCAAAATCGCTTGAAAAACACCCCCTTCCACTTCTCCCTTTACTCTCTTCCCCTTACCCATCACCCCTTACCCAGCACCCCTTACCCAGCACCCCTTACCCACCACCCCTTACCCTTTCTCTCGTTTTCCCTGCCACGAAACAAGGCAATTCAACATTCTGGAAGCCTTCTCAGATAAAATTGTCTATACAGTATACCTAAGTCATAAAAGTATTTGTGTGTACGTCTGATATCAAACTACTTACGTATAGGAGGAAATGTATATGTTTATCTCTCAGAATGTTCGGTAATATGTTTATTGTTTGTGATGTGTGTCTATGTACGTATTAACACGATGTACTGAACGAGGTGAGAATAGCTTGAGCTACCTCATCCATTTGTGTGTATTTTACCTCAATAAATTTATTTCAATTTCAATTTCTTCTCAGATATATCGCGATGCGCGTTCGTTGCAGCCGACGTATGTAGAATTGTTTTGTTTATAACACAAACCAATTTACTGATTAAATTCAGGACGTGTATTCCAGCACGCTGGTAATTTATAAGGTTAATTAGCGAAGAGCTCAGATAAGCCGCACCCTTCCGGAGTTATCAAGCGATACGTAATTCAACTTAAATTTATTGATCTATGCTACGCCACTAAAGATGTGATAACCACTTTTCATATCAAGTCAGCCAGACTCGCTAAATGTAGGAATATAACATCAAAGAATTTTTTGTTATCAGTTATGCCAATTGACTAAACATGAGAATCCATTAAATAATATACAGACAAATGAAAAATATTTTAAAATAAATGAGTGGGGAAATATATGCTTACCTGACGGATGTATAATTTGAAGTGGTTAGACCTATAACCAGCACCGTATAAAATATAATTTAAGCAAACTACACTTAAACCAATTGATCCAGAGGCTCGTTAGTCAGCGGAACCACCAGGCACTCTGAAGCTTTACATTTCGAGGAGAAGAGCAGACATGTATCGCTCAAGTTGACGACCCCCACAACTCAAGTGTCTTAAGTGTGTTAAGTGTGAGGACGCGAGGTTTACTTCAGAGGAGAGAGCTCCCCCACACCACACTTACGGAGATGTTGTCTCTTAAGTAACGGAGGAAAGGGTCTTAAGACCATTTCCTCCGTTACTAAACAGTTTTAAGGGTCTCTTGTTCCGTTGAAAATGTGAGGAATCGGAAGCTACTACTTAACGGTAATCAACTCTTAACGGTAACCAATTTAAAGGTGTAAACAGTTGTAATGGTAACACTAAATGGGAACCATTAACGAGGTAACACGTTTAAGAAATAATTCTACAGTCACAGTTACATTTAACATTATCTAAAGCTATTTAGCAGAGAATAGTACTAGGAGGGGGCAGGGAACCAGAGAGGGATGTAGAACAACGGGGGAAGAATAGGGAAGAATAGGGAGCAGGAAGGATAGAGAGCAGGGGGGAGGGCTTGGGAGGGGACGAATAAAGAACAGAGCAGGGATAGGGGCCCAGGAAGGATATTGAGCATGCGGAGGAAACAAGGAGGTATAGAGAACATGAGAGGGATAAGGATTAAGGAATAGGGAGCACGGAAGGGATAAGCAGTAGGGAAGGGTTTATAGGGAACAGAGAAAGGATAGAGAGCAAGGGACAGGAGTGATACAGTGGAGGGATGGACTGAGCAAACAAGGGGACACAGAGGGTTATAGTGGATGGGAAGATTTGGTCAAGATGGGATAGGAAGGGATATAGTCAAGGGGATGACATGGGTAAACAATGGATAGGGAGGATCAGAGAACAGAGTAGGGATGTAATGTACTTCTTTGACAGTGATAACCCAAGCCAGCATCTAACAGATTCACAAACCACTGACATATATCACCACCCAACCTCACTGACACCTGACAAATGGTTGACCTTTCCTGTCAAGTGACTATCAGCTGACGCTTAATATCTGGCCTCATCTGACCTTTAATATCTGACCTTTTAATCCCCAATGAACTTTGGTGTCCCGCAGTACACTTAAGCCGGCGCTCGATTTTGACAGGTTGAGGCAGCGGCAAGTAATTGTGTAAATAATGCGATACGTGGTTCTAGAGTGTGTGGGCAGTGTGTGTGGGCAGTGTGTGTGGGCAGTGTGTGTGGGCAGTGTGTGGGGGCAGTGTGTGTGGGCAGTGTGTGTGGGCAGTGTGTGTGGGCAGTGTGTGTGGGCAGAGTGTGAGGGCAAAGTGTGACGATAAAGTGTCATGATACAGTGATGAGTTACAAACTTAGTGTGTGTTTTAAACATAAACAAACTCCAAGGGAACTGTAAGCCAATTAGCTTGACTGTGTAAGTGTTATCACTGGGAAACCGTCGGTAACTGGCTGCCATTTATATCCGCAATGAATAGCAAACTAAATAAAAAAACTAATTTTTAATTGCATAAAGTCGATAATCACAAAAGCACGGAATATTTAATGTCCCCTTTTTTGTCCAATCACCTCACGTCGGACGGAGGCTGAGGTAACAGTTTGTCTGGTTGTTGCCTTAGGCAAATTGTTCCCTACCCACCACATATACATCATAACACTTCACTAACCATTAGAGCCCAGAACCGCAGAGGGTTTGGAGGGTTTGTGGGGGAGGAGAGAGGATGTGCTTAGGGTGGGGGGAGAGGGTGTGAAGACGTTTACAACAATAAAGAGCTTTGAAGATAGTTGAAGTAATGTGGGTGAGACAGGGAGTGTTTGTCAAGAGTCAGGAAGGATGTGTATGTGGGAGGGAGATGTACTGGAAGACCTGGGCACCTGATAGACCCGGGCACCGCCGAGTAACCCATCTAGTATCAATAAAACAGAATGTATTTCTGCTGTCCTAGGTTGGAGGCCAGATGTGTAGGGCAAACCTCACCCAATATTGCAGGGTGACCGGTCTTTGGCTTAGTATGGTCATAGGCAGGTGAAGGGTCTGACTTGCTGCTGCCAGCCCGTAATAGGATCAGCTCCTGTTACGACTTCCAACGACTATTATGAACTTTGAAATGGGAGTTTGATTTTCTATGGAGTTCTTCGACCGTTTTTCAGCAGTTAACACACCCACCGCAACCAAAATGTTGTCAGAACGTTGCATCAAAGCAACAACAGTGTATATAAACTAGTGGTTTCTTTGTGTTTTTGATGGGAGTGAGTACTGCATGCTTTGAGAGAGAGAGAGACAGACATAGAAACAAACGGGGAGACAGATTGACAGAGACCTGAGCACCACCGGTGACCGGGCCTCTAGTACTGTGTCTCTCTATGTTTTCTTTTATTCTATAGTCAAAACCTTTACCTCTTGGTCCCACATAGAAGTCATTAAACAGAAACATTTAAAAATAAATGTTTTTATTTAATATTTATTATTTTTAATTTTTTTTACAGGTCTAGGGAATTTTAAGGTAACGTCTATACGGTATAGATTCCTAGTTTCATCATTCATTCTAGACGACATATTCTTAAAGCTTTCAAAAGTCACATTGTCGATAACGCGAACATTAAGACAGAAATGAAAATTCCAGATGCCGTTATAAGCTCTCATGTACAGGGCTCTAAATTAACAGATGCCGTTATTAGCTGTCATGTACAGGGCTCTAAATTAACAGATGCCGTTATTAGCTGTCATGTACAGGGCTCTAAATTAACAGATGCCGTTATTAGCTGTCATGTACAGGGCTCTAAATTAACAGATGCCTTTATAAGCTGTCTTGTACAGGGCTCTAAATTAACAGATGCCGTTATTAGCTGTCATGTACAGGGCTCTAAATTAACAGATGCCTTTATAAGCTGTCTTGTACAGGGCTCTAAATTAACGGATGCCGTTATAAGCTGCCATATACAGGGCTCTAAATTAACAGATGCCGTTATTAGCTGTCATGCACAGGGCTATAAATTAACAGATGCCGTTATTAGCTGTCATGTACAGGGCTCTAAATTAACAGATGCCGTTATAAGCTGCCATATACAGGGCTCTAAATTAACAGATGCCGTTATTAGCTGTCATGCACAGGGCTATAAATTAACAGATGCCTTTACAAGCTGTCATGCACAGGGCTATAAATTAACAGATGCCGTTATAAGCTGCCATATACAGGGCTCTAAATTAACAGATGCCGTTATTAGCTGTCTTGTACAGGGCTATAAATTAACAGATGCCGTTATAAACTGTCATGTACAGAGCTCTAAAGAAAATTTAGCAGCGTTATCAGATATTCTCTAAACAACAATTAAATTATAAAATATAGTTTGATAATCATTTGGGAGTTTGGAGCAGCCGGGGGCATAATACCAACAATATTATGTATAAATATGCAACCTGAGACTAACAGGATACATGGATTCATTCCCGGAAGCGTGATTAATGAATACCATATTGCAATTTAATTGTATGCGTGACTAACCTAATGAGGGAATTATGAGTGGAGTGGTTTGGATATCAATAATGGCCTACAAGCATAGCCTAATATACCTCATCCTTTATTGTAATTTTCAAAGGGCTTGGATCCATTGAATCAGACCACTAACTGCTGAAAATCGGGGCGCAGGAGTTAGAGTTTATTTTGCAAAATATGTATATGTAGTGCCCAGTCGTATATACACACACACACACGGAAACATGTACCCACCTGTGGTGATGAATAAAATAAATTTAACATGTATAAACTCCATGAAGATGAAGGCATGTTAATTCCGTCTTGAGCTGGTGCGAAATTAACTGGCAGACGCTACCCCGGACATACAGACAGACGTGAGGACAGAAACAGAAGTGACCGGACACACTCAAGAAGAGACAGTTTCCTGCATCAACAATGGAAAGTAACAGGAGAGTAATTACCTCAGTTATAGCTTCATCCAAACATTTGGAGATAATAGTCTGAGGTCCGGGATGAACACAGTCTGGTCGGGGTTGCCATGATTGAAAAGGGAGCAGCGTGTTAGGATCACATTCAGACCCCCACGACGATTTTTTGGCACTTCCCGCCAGCTACACAGCTAATATTTTGAGAAAAAAACATTCATATGGTGTTATAGTTAATGGTGTAATACACACCATTAACTTTTAATCTCGAGAAAATTAACAAACATTTCCCCGCTATTCATAATTTGGCCGTACTCGCATAAAACAGACGATCCTATCATAGCCTGAAGGGTTTATCAAGCCACAAACTTTATCAGTTTACAAGGTAACTATTCTATTTCACACTGCTCAGCTCCTGTCATCGGCCACCACATAAACACATTACACAATAATTGTTTGTGTAGAGGCAAACATAGTCACAGACAGAACAGAAACAGATAGACAGAGAGACAAAGAGAGAGGGAGACAGACATAGACAGAGACAGACAGTAAATAGATGAATTGATGGATAGATGGATTGATGTATAGATGAATGGCTATATATGTGGATGAATAAATCGATAGATGAGAAATTGATAGATACATAGAGAGATGGATGAGTAATTGGATAGATAAGAGGATGGATAGATAGATGAATACATTGATGAATAGATGGATGACTATATGGAGAGATGAATGGAAGTAGCACCACTAAGTGTGTCACCACCTGATCTATCACCACCACCACCACCACTACCACCACGATCACAACCACCACCACCACCACTACCACCACGATCACCACCACCACCACCACCACCACAACAACAACAACAACAACAACAACAATTACCACCACCACCACCACCACAACAATAACAACAACAACAATTACCACCACCACCACCACAACAACAACAATTACCACCACCACCACCACCACCACCACAACAACAATTACTACCACCACAACCATCACAACAACAATTACCACCACCACAACCATCACAACAACAACAATTACTACCACCACAACCATCACAACAACAATTACCACCACCACAACCATCACAACAACAATTACCACCACCACCACCACCACCACCACAACAACAATTACTACCACCACAACCATCACAACAACAATTACCACCACCACAACCATCACAACAACAACAATTACTACCACCACAACCATCACAACAACAATTACCACCACCACAACCATCACAACAACAACAATTACTACCACCACAACCATCACAACAACAATTACCACCACCACCACCACCACCACCACAACAACAACAATTACTACCACCACAACCATCACAACAACAATTACCACCACCACTCACACCATTCTAACACTTTTATCTCATTTGTAATTATAATTGTTGAGAGTGTGAGGCGGCGTTGATGGCCCCGTGGAGCCGCGGGGGTCTTGCTAACAACACACTCAAGCACCTTGTTTGCCCTCAAGCACCCTGTTTGCCCTCAAGCACCCTGTTTGCCCTCAAGCACCCTGTTTGCCCTCAAGCACCCTGTTTGCCCTCAAGCACCCTGTTTGTACTGAAGCACTGAGTACCCAGTGGCACTGAGTACCCAGTGTGCAGGTTCGAATCCTCCTCATGGTCCCTACTGATTTTCGCAATATTAATAACAGTAATAATAATAATTATAAAAATAATAATAAAAATAAAAAAAATTATAATACTAATAATAGGTGCAAATAAAGTTTTTGCTATACATTTCTTGTTGGTGTGTTGGGCGCAGAAATGTAAATTTCAGTGTTTCAGAACAGTTATATAGAGCAGTGCAGGTGTGTTAGAGATCTATTGGAAGACACATGTGTGTGTTAATAGTGATCTATTTATAAGGTGGTTAAATTTTTATATTAATGTATATTTTGGTTATCAACCTGTAGCCCAAACTAGTTCCATAATTGTGTTTATTTTTGCTCAAAACGAGGTTCGTAATTGGCGCGTTCGTGCAGAGGAAACATGTATCTGGTAGTCAATTGTGGCATATTTTTATGGTAATCTTGAAGGAGAGAGTTGTAAAGGAGTTGAGTGGTGGGAAGACATTTTGTGGACTTCGTTAGATACACATTTACTCTGCAGGTGAGGAGTCACAATAACGTGGCTGAAATATGTTGACCAAACCACTCACTAGAAGGTGAAAGGACGACGACGTTTCATACCATTCTCACAATCGACTTGAAAATGGTCCAGGACGGACCGAAACGTCGTCGTCGCTTCACTTTCTAGTGTGTGGTCTGGTCAACACTGACTGCTATATTCTGTGTTCTCAGCGACACTCAAGTGTCCTTGTGGGGGCTGATCGTCACGTTTTTTTTACTTATATTGTGATGTTTAAATTAACAAAATCATTTCCGTGTATCATATATCTCTCTCTCACACACTCGCATCCTAAGACAGGACTTATTTTGCCTCAGAATCTACATCGCACATAATTCCTTCCGAATCTCCTCAGCGTAATTCTATTTCCTGGTCTTTCACGACCCGGTGGACGAGGCTTCCAACCATGAGACGGGACCCAGCGACATAAAAAACTGGAAGAAAGATCCCTAAGGCTTTCATCCAGGTGTTGGACCCGCCCAGTGTGGATAACGCCCCCGCCCAGTGTGTGGGGATACCGCCCCCGCGCAGCCTCGCCACGCCCAATGCTGAAGGCAGCCTAACCCAACTCCAAGTGAGGTCTGGCTTTTTAATACGAACTGATAGACAAAGAACTTTTTTGCTTTCAAATGCAAATTAAACGATCTATGTCAAAATACCTTCAAAAGTCAAATAAATATACATATTCTGAGTGATCTCAAGAGTCCAACTTTCATCATAACTGGTTTCATCATAAATTTTAGTTATATAGAGCATAAATTAACAAGTTATATAGAGCATCACATTCCCAATGAAATTTAAGAATTTCTGATAATTAACCAATCCGGATTTAGAAAGGTTAGAGGTGGGGGCTTTAATTGAGGTCTTCATGTGGTGTAATAAGAGGTGATTAGGCAGGTGAATATGAAGATTAGCTGTAAATCTTATCACGCTTGCAAACTTTCACACATTAGTGGAGACAAATGCTTACACGAAAACTGTTTTCTGGAGACGAGCAATTTATTTAAACATTTATAGAACATTCTTTATCTCGCTCTCTCTCTCTATCTCTATCTCTCTCTCTCTCTCTCTCTCTCTCTCTCTCTCTCTCTCTCTCTCTCTCTCTCTCTCTCTCTCTCTCTTTCTCTCTCTCTCTCTCTCTCTCTCTTTGTGTGTATGTCTGTTTCTCATTTGAACTAACAGTACCTCCTCTAGCAACTCAGTTATTTCCCCTCGGACAAAATATTCGGGGAAACGAAACTGAGAAGGAAAAGTTATCCCCTCGTTTAAGAGTTGATATGGTGAGGGGAGGCGCGGGTGAGGTATGAAACACCATCCGAGGGACAGTGGGAAAATGTTGCAAGAACCGGTTTCCTTGCAGCATACAATAACTCAAGGGATTCAGAGTAATAGATATTCATTTTCTACTTTATGAGGCGATGGCTCCGTATTATATAAGTTCATTCTGTTGGTGTATGTCTCACGTACGTGGAAAGGAATAATCTCAGTGCATCCTCGTGACGGATTCAGTTGCATGCGATCATTCTTCAAGACCTCATAGGTGGTTACATATATATTGCTCGTTCATGCTTTGAATAAAGCCAGATTTAATTGTCTTTTGTTATTCGTTTTTCTCATAATTATGACCAGAAAGAGTAGACTCCCTTCTAAAGATATATCGAGGGGGGGGGGTTGAAATTTCAGATATTAAATTTCACTTACAGCTGTCAAGTAAAACAATACCTGCAGATTTTCCACCCTTTAAGCTGATGCAATTTTCGACAAGATGCATGTAGGGATTTCTTGTGGGTAGTTGTGGGGGAAGGGCCTCTCACCGGTTGATTAGTGTTGCGACACTCCGGCAAGAACCCCGCTACACAGTGTGTCAGCAAGGTGCGAACGAGAGAGTTAGTGTTATGCTAGAAGTGACCCCCTTCAAATAATTCTAATACAGGCTCTGGCTATGAGTACCAACAAATAATCCAAGAATTTAATATTTGCTTTGGTGTTGGGCTAATAAGACCTATCAACTTCAGATAGGTTATAGGGCGTAGGTTATAGGTTATATAAAATACCCAACTGACAGCCAGTAAGTATACGATAGTACTAAACATAGACTAGACAAACTCTACTCGAGGTAAACTCAAGTAGACTTTACTCTGGACTATGCAAACTTTCAGTGTTTATATAATCCGATATATTAGGCACACCTCTCAGTACATATAAAAATTTTAAGCTGATAAATCGACATATTTTCAGTGGAACCCGGATTGTGATATAAAGAGGGAATAGCTTATATGTGTTATAACAACCAAACCCTCGCATTTACTTACTTACAGTATATGTACGTTATTTGAAATAACGTGAACTGTGTAACGTTATCTTTGTCGTGAACTGTGTCACTCAACAACAGTCCAGCATCTTGAACTGGTCATGAGACAGTACACGGAAGGAGCCGTAATCCCAGTTCGAATCCCTCCCCCCAACTGTGCTCTCATCTCTCGGGTGGTCACGTGACCCCACCCATCACACACTCGTGAGGTTCGTCCTCAGCTGGAGAACAACCTCAGCTGGGGAACAACCTCAGCTGGAGAACAACCTCAGCTGGAGAACAACCTCAGCTGGGGAACAACCTCAGCTGGGGAACAACCTCAGCTGGAGAACAACCTCAGCTGGAGAACAACCTCAGCTGGAGAACAACCTCAGCTGGGGAACAACCTCAGCTGGAGAACAACCTCAGCTGCTAAACTACCTCAGCTGAGGGAACAACCTCAGCTGAGGGAACAATCCTCAGCTGGGAAACAACCTCTGTTGTGTAACAACCTCAGCTGCCAAACAACTTCAGCTGCTAAACAACCTCAGCCGAGAAAAAGTGGTGCTGCTGAGGGCTGTGAGGGGGGGAGTAATGAGTGGTTTGGGTACCAGTAATTAGCGTGGTAGAGGGGTTAACTGCCGGTTGTTACCGCAATGCATCCCTCCTCATCGCCCTAATTACTGGCTAACAATGCCCTTGACGAGGAAATTTTTTGGAATCCGATATTTTGCGCGTATAGCGATGGTTATGAAGATAAACGTAACCTCGTTGAACATATAATTTAGCTGTGTAAACCGACTCGTTTGCATCACAGAAAATTAAGGTTAAGGGCGGTTAATTACAGCTTCTGGCCACAGCTGTTCAAGGTCAGGGTCGTTTGGCCATTCACGATTGCCGAGGCAGATGAACCATAGTAACATTTTACTAAATAATTGAAAGTTTCACCGTCTGATTACATATATATATATATATATATATATATATATATATATATATATATATATATATATATATATATATATATATATATATATATATGTCGTACCTAGTAGCCAGAACGCACTTCTCAGCCTACTATGCAAAGCCCGATTTGCCTAATAAGCCAAGTTTTCCTGAATTAATATATTTTATCGATTTTTTTTTCTTATGAAATGATAAAGCTACCCATTTCATTATGTATGATGTCAATTTTTTTTTATTGGAGTTAAAATTAACGTAGATATATGACCGAACCTAACCAACCCTACCTAACCTAACCTAACCTATCTTTATAGGTTAGGTTAGGTTAGGTAGCCGAAAAAGTTTGGTTAGGTTAGGTTAGGTAGGTTAGGTTGTCGAAAAACAATTAATTCATGAAAACTTGGCTTATTAGGCAAATTGGGCCTTGCATAGTAGGCTGAGAAGTGCGTTCTGGCTACTAGGTACGACATATATATATATATATATATATATATATATATATATATATATATATATATATATATATATATATATATATATATATATATATATATATATATAAAACCTGAATGGTTAATGGGAACGAATCTTTACTAAAAAGGGTACAGTTCAAGGGGTAAGGCAGCAGCATTAATGGTAGTAGCGCCCTCTTCCACCTTCAGTAGGGTTCGCATCTCCGTGTCAGATAGCGTAGGCCACGTATGAATGATCTGCTGAACTACCGCTACTCATTACCTGAATTGTGTACCTCAGCAGTTCACAAGAATTGCTTCGATAAGTAATTATCTTCGTTTCATTGGCCTTCAGGCACAAGACGTTATATTTGGAGATCTTATCAGGTTAAGGAATAGTTTCTCAATTAATTTTGATATTCTTATTTATTGCTAAAATCTTCATAACTCTTATAATATAATTTGCAATGTGAGATTGCGTTACAATGATGGTAATGTTTTACCATTAACAAATTGATGCAGAAGTCAGTAAATCTGTAAATTACAAACATATATTCTGCAGTTTTTTCAGCATTACAATTTTTTGCTAGATTTAGATATGTTTCACAAAGAATCCAATTGGAATATTCTTAGGTTAAAAAAGCAGATATAACGATGAACAAAACAGGTATTCACCTAGTTGTGTTTGCGGGGGTTGAGCTTTTGCTCTTTCGCCCCGCCTCTCAACTGTCAATCAACTGTTTACTAACTACTTTTTTTCCACACCACACACACACACACACACACCCCAGGAAGCAGCGCGTGACAGCTGACTAACTCCCAGGTACCTATTTACTGCTAGGTGACAGGGGCATTCACGGTGAAAGAACCTTTGCTCATTTGTTTCTGCCTCGTGCGGGAATCGAACCCGCGCCACAGAATTACGAGTCCTGCGCCCTATCCACCAGGCTACGAGGCCCCAGAATGCTGAGGTATTTATTAATACCGGAATTCCTGAGGAGATAAGTTATAATGAACATGTGCTAAAGGTTACTGTTACTAAAGGCTGCTGTTACCTAGCAGTAAAATAGGTACCTGGGTGTTAGTCAGCTGTCACGGGCTGCTTCCTGGGGGTGGAGGCCTGGTCGAGGACCGGGCCGCGGGGACACTAAAAAGCCCCGAAATCATCTCAAGATAACCTCAAGATAAGAAGGTTTTAATTATGATAGCAAGTGGTGTTGACTTGCCATGCGTCTCTAAGCTTCTCATTACAAGATAAATAAAGAATCTGTACTTTTCGTTAAAGTATTTTTTGTCCTCTTAGATTAGATTTATGCTTCCTTTAAGGTGCTGACAGCCTCGCTTGGCCCGAGGCAGCATTTTCTATTTGGCTAGATCCTCCCTCGATCCTTCGTCTATTTTCCTGTCAACCCGAGTTCGTCTCGCAGAATTCACGAGGTGTAGCGAGCTTCCTTCACCAGAGTGAATGTGTCTGGGGCGCCCACACTGACAGATACACACGTTCCGATATATAATATATATCGCAAATAAATCACAATAGCGTGATATATCAATGAAAATCATCACTTCATTGCCTCAATGAATAAATATATATATATATATATATATATATATATATATATATATATATATATATATATATATATATATATATATATATATATATGCAACAAGGATCACAAAAAAGCACTGGTATCCAAGTATGCGTAAAACCACATGTGAAGAATTAGAGAATGCTAAAGCGTTTTCGGCACATTTCGCCTTCATCAGAGCAAAATAGAGAACGGTGAGTGCCAGGGTGCTGGGATAGTCCAGACAGCTCTCCAAAACAAATGTCAAGCAGCAAAGTCGTTTGTCCGTGACAGGAAAGTGACTTGAAGACAAATTCTGTTGTATACTTGCTGTGTTTACAGAGTTGGAGGACGAACCACAAGCTGTAGCTTGAGTTCGAATTGTTGAGTTAGTAGCATTAGTAGCGGTAATAGTGGTACTATTGGTAGCAGTATTAGTGGTAACTGTAGTAGTGGTAGGAATGTACATTGTTGTAGAGGCTGGTATTTATGACAATCCCTAGAGGGTTCAGCAGTAGTAGTTACCTTGAGGTGCTTCCGGGGCTTAGTGTCCCCGCGGCCCGGTCGTCGACCAGGCCTCCTGGTTGCTGGACTGATCAGCCAGGCTGTTAGACGCGGCTGCTCGCAGCCTGACGTATGCCCAGTATAAATATTCTACCAGTACCAGTATAAATACCAGTATACCAGTATACCAGTATACCAGTGGTACCAGTGTAAATATTCCCATCTGAGGCAACAACGAAAGCCACCAACGTATATTTATCAGTGTTATTATCCGGGCACTTTAATTCTTAACTCCGTGTTAAATATAAATTTTCTCGAGTAACAGCAACAAGACTTACAGCCGCTTGAACGATCCTCTCAGTTGATGGACCATTAAGCTTAAAACCTTACGTAACAAAGCAAGTTTACAATATCGAGTCTGTTTGATTTCTTCGCAGTTACGCTATAGCTCATATTCAAACTCAGACTCTAAATCATAGACTCACGCTCAAACTCACACTTACGACTCATTCTCAAACATTACAAATTTAAGAAATCTCGTCTGGAAACTCACAGATTAAACGTCTTGGCTAAAATATATTAACTATTAGCTTATAATCACGGACGTCTGTGATTTACTGGTAAACATGATATATAAATATATGTCCTTAACACAGCTTTATGAAATTATTGTCGACTGTAATCTATGGCTTCGTAGTTAAAATATATCAAGACCAGAACGCCCGCGGGTAAATGTTACCTCCGCTCCAGTAAGCCATAAACATCTCCAGAATACACAAAACAATTATTCAGAATTTGTATTCCGTGTGTGTGTGTTCTTTATGTATGCTTCTGACTGTTTTGTTATATATATATATATATATATATATATATATATATATATATATATATATATATATATATATATATATATATATAGCAAGTGACAATCTTTTGAAGCTAGTTACATAATTGTTAATGTTATATACACATGTATATATATATACACTCATTTACACAAATACATATATCAATAATCTTTTATATCACAAGTTATTCAACAAGAGGCTCACAACAGTCACTATACAAGGCACACTACATCTATGGTGAGTCACGCAGTTACTAGTCTTGCTCCACACCCAAAAAAATATATATAAAAAATAGAACATGTATTATTTATGAACTTACAGAAAAAAATATATATAAAAATTATCACATTATTTTTTCGTCACAGCAAAACACCATATATCTTAATTAAAAAAAATTAAGCTGCTCTACTTGCTAAAAAAAAAATCTCCAGTCCTCTTACTGCTGGGTGAGGCGTGACGGTCCATTAAGAAGTTACACTTTAAGCGCCTTCATGTCGTCTCTACTCATTCTGGGCCGGAGCAGGTGTTAGGGGGGAGGTAGCAGGTGTTTGGGGGTAGAGGGTAGCAGGTGTTGGGGGTAAGGGGGGGAGGCGGCCAGCCTGCATAAACATATGCGCCCCGTCCCAGCTCTCATATGGTAATGTAGGCGAAGTTTACTGCTCCATTACACTGTCACCATTGTGGCTGGCGGGAGTGTGTGCTGGTAACACAGTGGTGCACCTTGTGGACGCTCACCACTAACCGGGGGAAGTTATAAGAGCCTTCCCGCCAAGCATACACCGAACCTACGACGTTGGTACAGCGTTCGAACAAGTTTTAACACCTCCTAACCAGTTATAACCAATATAGCAAGTTGTAACAATGTTCTAATACGTCATAAACACGTTAAACCAAGATGTAACAACTTGATTACAAGTTGTAATAAGTGGAAAATAGAGACAGTTTCGGTTTGTGTTTCCAGGGTTACTAGACGAAGCTGACGGGGGTGTTGTGACTGATCGGAGCACCAGCCGCTAGGTCTGGTCACACAGGGTGCCTGGAGCCAGATTCAGGAAGGAGTAACGCAAGCACTTACGAACCTGTACATCTTTTCTCAAACTTTGGCGGCTTTGTTTACAATTATTAAACAGTTAATGAGCTCCGAAGCACCAGGAGGCTGTTTATAACAATAACAACAGTTGATTGGGAAGTTTTCATGCTTGTAAACTGTTTAATAAATGTAACGAAAACCGTCAAAGATTGAAGAAAGATGTACACGTTCGTAAGTACTTGAGTAACTGCTTCGTGAATCTGGGTCTTGGACTTTCATACTCGAAACCATCGCAAGGTAACCACAGCTGTTCACGTGAGACAGTTAAGCAAGTCCCAGCTGTGTCTGGGTGCTGGTGACAGGATGAACAACCCAGCGGGTTTTCTTCCTATTTAACTTCCAATAAACTCGCTCTTCCGGACAAAACTTACAATCAAAACATACACAACCAAAGACACCAGACTCAACATAACCTTTTCATTCGTTATCAACTTGTAATTTATTAAACTTCATATATGTAATTACTTAAATATACAGAACTATACAATGCTGAACTATACAGTATTAAGTCATTGCTAATAGAATATTATAGCCTTTCCGTGTGTTCACTAAATACAACGTTCAACTGTGTGCGTTAAAGTCTAACGAAATCAAATTACTGAAAATATTATGTCATTATTATTATTATTATTATTATTATTATTATTATTATTATTATTATTGAAAAGTCAGTCTTGTATATATAATATGTGGAATGATTTATCGATCGTGACAGTTATCTTGTCGCCATAATTTATAATTTAATATATGAATAAAAGAGTAGAATTCTTATAAGTTTCAATTACATTGTTTATTGTATTTTTCTGATGTAACCCAAGAGTCGCACAGGGTGGGCGTCCCTCTAATTAACATTGCTAAAATATTTAATTCAATAGTTTATATATATATATATATATATATATATATATATATATATATATATATATATATATATATATATATATATATATATATATTTAATGTCACATACCATTTTCACAGCAGAGGACACTCATGAAAACATCGTCAAACATCCATAAACATCCGATACTAAAGCCTCCTCGTACACTACCAACCACAGGGACGTCAAAACATCCTCATCAACATCAAATGACAGCTAACACTCGCCCAAACATTCCTAAATACAACCAACTTCAGCTGACACCAATAACATCCTCGTAGACTTCAAACCCCCAACAGCCACTGAAGAACACTAGACAATGAGTGTTTAGGACTCGGGGGGGAGAGTCGAATCTTGCACCTGCGACTGGCAGGTGTTTCTCTACCTTTATGTATTTATAATTGTTGCCAGCAAATAGTGAATACTCGCCATGTCATATTACTTGTATATTGTCTACTAATAGTGTTTTATTTCATTTGCTTTTTGTTCTTTATTGTATACATAGCATAGTATTGTTTTGTCTATACGGTACAGGAACTTCTTGGAATTTATTCTTCCTGTTTATAAATTAACGCATTTATTTCTGCTGTTCATGTGAGATTTTACGAAAAATAGTTGAAGGCAAATTTTTAATACAACAGGAAGGTATATACTCATCGGGAGATGTAACCCACTTCTCGGTATACTAAATGTTTACTTTTGGTTCTCATCTATGTTTTCAAAAATATCTTACAAGAATAGTTTACAAGAATACTTACTGGCCAACTGCAAGAATGTTTGCAGTTGGTCAGTAAGCCCTTTTAATTGTCTAAAAAATATGTCCCGCGGTTTATGTTCCTTGTAAGTCCAATAACCAACCAAAAATAAAAAGTAACCTAGCAGTAAAATAGGTACCTGGGTGTTAGTCAGCTGTCACGGGCTGCTTCCTGGGGGTGGAGGCCTGGTCGAGGACCGGGCCGCGGGGACACTAAAAGCCCCGAAATCATCTCAAGATAACCTCAAGATATCCACCCTATGCCCCTGTTACCTAGCAGTAAAATAGGTACCAGGGTGTTAGTCAGCTGTCACGGGCTGCTTCCTGGGGGGTGGAGGCCTGGTCGAGGACCGGGCCGCGGGGACACTAAAAAGCCCCGAAATCATCTCAAGATAACTTCAAGATATGATAACTATCAAAAGTAATCCCACACTATCGTCTATTTTAAAAAGTGATCTTCACCCGTCCATAAAACACAGACTATTTTCAATGTTTGGTCGTCTCTGACTAATGTTTACTTCTGGACCTTCATTTCGAGGCTTCGTTTACATTCAGCTGTGAGCCGAGACTTCATTGGATTCGGCGGAGCCCGTCCTGACCTCCTGAGAGTAGAGAGAGGAGTGGGTATTGTGAGGGAGCATTGAGTGGCTGGTATTGTGTGAGTGCAGTGTTCAACACGTGTAGGTGGCTTGTGTGAGTGCAGTGTTCCACACGTGTAGGTGGCTTGTGTGAGTGCAGTGTTCAACACGTGTAGGTGGCTTGTGTGAGTGCAGTGTTCCACACGTGTAGGTGGCTTGTGTGAGTGCAGTGTTCCACACGTGTAGGTGGCTTGTGTGAGTGCAGTGTTCAACACGTGTAGGTGGCTTGTGTGAGTGCAGTGTTCAACACGTGTAGGTGGCTTGTGTGAGTGCAGTGTTCAACACGTGTAGGTGGCTTGTGTGAGTGCAGTGTTCAACACGTGTAGGTGGCTTGTGTGAGTGCAGTGTTCCACACGTGTAGGTGGCTTGTGTGAGTGCAGTGTTCAACACGTGTAGGTGGCTTGTGTGAGTGCAGTGTTCCACACGTGTAGGTGGCTTGTGTGAGTGCAGTGTTCCACACGTGTAGGTGGCTTGTGTGAGTGCAGTGTTCAACACGTGTAGGTGGCTTGTGTGAGTGCAGTGTTCCACACGTGTAGGTGGCTTGTGTGAGTGCAGTGTTCAACACGTGTAGGTGGCTTGTGTGAGTGCAGTGTTCCACACGTGTAGGTGGCTTGTGTGAGTGCAGTGTTCCACACGTGTAGGTGGCTTGTGTGAGTGCAGTGTTCAACACGTGTAGGTGGCTTGTGTGAGTGCAGTGTTCCACACGTGTAGGTGGCTTGTGCGAGTGCAGTGTTCAACACGTGTAGGTGGCTTGTGTGAGTGCAGTGTTCAACACGTGTAGGTGGCTTGTGTGAGTGCAGTGTTCAACACGTGTAGGTGGCTTGTGTGAGTGCAGTGTTCAACACGTGTAGGTGGCTTGTGTGAGTGCAGTGTTCAACACGTGTAGGTGGCTTGTGTGAGTGCAAACACGTGTAGGTGGCTTGGCAGGTGTTATGCCTGAGTACTCACCTATTTGTACTCACATATTTGTGCCTGCAGGATCGAGCATTGACTCTTGGATCCCACCTTTCGAGCCATCGGTTGTTTACAGCAATGACTCCTGTCCTATTTCCCTATCATATCTAGTTATATAATTATGAATAGAGTTTGTTTTAACAACCTGCTCCTTAAGTGCATTCCATTTTTTCCACTACTCTCACGCTAAAATAAAGCTTCTTAACATCTATGTGACTCATCTGAGTTTCTAGCTTCCACCCCAAGTCCCCTTGTTCTGTTAGACGAAATGTTCACATGGAATACTATTTCCACTCTATTTCCCTGAGTATTTTATATGTTCCTATCATATTCCCCGTCTCCCTCCTTTTTTCTCGTGTCGTAGGGCTCAGTTCCTTCAGGCGCTCTTCATACCCCATCCCTCGTAACGCTGGAACAAGTCTCGTTCCAAACATCTGAACCTTTTCCAGCTTCCTTATGTGTTTCTTCAGGTGGGGACGCCATGTTGGCGTGGCATATTCTAAGAATGGTCTCACGTAGGCAGTGTAAAGCGCCCTAAATGCCTCCTTACTTAGGTTTCTGAATGATGTTCTAATTTTCGCCAGTGTAACTCCCGTTACACTGGCAAATACTTGACTAGATACGGATTTCATGCTGGAGCCTCATACTCCAGGATTGGTCTGACATACGTGGTATACAAGGTTCTGAATGAGTCCTTACACAAGTTTCTAAAGGCCGTTCTTATGATATCCAACCTGGTATATGCCGCTGATGATATCTTCTTGATATGGGCTTCGGTCACTTGATGTGTGTGTGTGTGTACTCACCTAGTTGTACTCACCTAGTTGTGCTTGCGGGGGTTGAACTCTGGCTCTTTGGTCCCGCCTCTCAACCGTCAATCAACTGGTGTACAGGTTCCTGGTCCTATTGGGCTCTATCATAGCTACACTTGAAACTGTGTATGGAGTCAGCCTCCACCACATTACTTCCTAATGTATTCCATTTGTCAACCACTCTGACACTAAAAAAGTTCTTTCTAATATCTCTGTAGTTCATTGTGTGTGTGTGTGTGTGTGTGTGTGTGTGTGTGTGTGTGTGTGTGCCTATGATTGTGTTCACGGCGAGCTCTCTTGTGTGGATATGTATGTATATATGTACGTGCTTGTGTCCACAAGGCCCGCTGCTCGTGTGTATGTACACACGCACATGTATGTCGCTGCAGCAGCAGCAGCGAGGGACAAGCAACACCGCCCCTGGTGCCCCGGCCTGACTGCGTGTACTCACCAGTCAGTCTCATCATGAGTAGGTTACGTAAACATTTGCCCAGGACAATGACATGCCTCGCCTTGATTACACAGTGTTCTTCAATCTATCCTGCACGGTGAGCAGGTCGAGGCCCCGTGACGTGTTTGCCTGTGTTTGATATGCTTCCTAATCTTTGACTTACACTTACGTTACTGAACGTTACGACGCACTTGTGACCTCGTAACTTGTAATATATCGCAGTTGGCCTTGTAACACGTTAAATCCTGACGTAGAGTACCATTCTTAAATCCTAGACGTAGCGAGCGTCCTTAAATCCTGACGTAGCTTCAACAACAATGATTACAGCTACAATAATCTTCAGCTATCCTGAGAATCTATCGAAACTGATGCTCCTACAGGAGGGGACACACAGAGAAATCTGTGCCCTGTACTTGCAACCATTCCGACAGGCTCGAACGCAGGTCTATCCGGATTAAGAACATGTTCTATCCGACTAGGCCTGGCGAAGATATTGGAAGCTGTGATGTATGACCACGACACCATACAATATAAGGGCTAGGGAAGTCTACGACACATGCAGGGAGAATTGTCTGAAGTTGATGAAAGAAACAGCCACAGTTGCAAGGGGGAGAGGAGCTACGGAGGGAGGAACTGTCTGTCTCCCGCGAGGCTTATACACAGTAGGACTGACACCGTCACACGAGAGGACATTCTACCGGAGGATGGACCAAGGTCTAGAATTGAGGGAGGAAGAAACCCACAATTTGTGATTTTTTGATAATTTGTAATTTGTAATTTGTGAAATACAAATTGAACGAAACACAGGAAATGAAGAAAAACAAGAAAGCAAGATTGAAAAATAGCAAGAATGAAGGAAGGGATTAAGCAATAATGATAAACTGCCGGAAGGAAGACAATAAGGAAAGAAGAATTAAAAACAGTATGATAGGATAGAAGTAAAGAACCAATAAACTACGGAACACAGCACCTTCGCCAAGGAAGGTAGGGAGGATGAAGGCAGGTGTTAACTACCACGAGAATCACTACAGCTGCCTTAGCAGCAGAGCAGCAGCAGCGGCAGCGGCAGCAACAGCAGGAGCAGCAGGAGCAGCAGCAGCAGCCGCCGCCACCTGGTTAACCTCAACGTCTCCATCAAAGTAATTTATGGACCGTCGGCCATTATAAGTTTCATCCGGAGCTCAACTCAGAAGAGTATAGCCAGGAAACACTTAATTAGATTCCTTTAGAGAAGAGTTGCAGCAACACTTATAAGACTCGTACCATGGGTTAACTTATGCATCATCACCTCAACACCACAGGTAAACAATCACTTCAACACCACAGGTAAACAATTATCTCAACACCACAGGTAAACAATCACTTCAACACCACAGGTAAACAATTATCTCAACACCACAGGTAAACAATCACTTCAACACCACAGGTAAACAATTATCTCAACACCACAGGTAAACAATCACCTCAGACGTCACTCAACATCATACTGTACCCAATAATTGATAAAAAAAATCTGTATGTGCATTGTAAATAACTACTGAAGGATTTCAGAATGTGTACATAACAGTCAAATGAGAGTCACAGTACCGACACACGGCCGTCACACAACCATGTGAGACATAACCCGTCACACTATAACTACAGTACTGATACACTACCACCAGACCACACTACCATCACACCACCACCACACCAGCAAGCGTTTATACTAGGAATAACAACAATTAGAGGTGCGAAGATATTGGAAGCAGTGATTAATTATCCCCACACCATACAATACAAGGCCTTGGAAAGAATACGACAGATGCATTGAGAATTGTCTAAAGGTGATGAAAGAAGCAGCCACAGTTGCAAGGGAAACAAGAGCTAAAATCCTTATACTGGGAGACTTCAACCACAGAGAAATAGACTGGATAATGAAAGTCCCTCACGGGGGTGATGGGACATGGGGAACAAAACTGGTAGACGTGGCAGGTAGACACTTCTTAAGGAAATAAGTCACAGAACCAACAAGAGTAAGAGGAGACGATCTACCACCAACATTTCTTCCCTCATTTTGAAGGAGATGGCTATGTTTTATAGGCATATAAGGAGAAAAACTACAAGTAAGAGACCATGTACTCAGACTGAGGAAACAAGGGGGAAGCTCTCTAAGAGAATGATAAGGAGGTATGCAAGGAACTCAACAAAAGATTTAATGAGTTCTTTACATTAGAACCAGCGTGGAGACCAAGGTTGCAACATGAATGGCCAGAGGAAATAATGGATGGCATTGTAGTTATTGTGGACGAGGTGGAAAAAAATCCTGCGGAAAAACAGAGGTGACAAAATCAAAGGATCAAACCTAATTTCACCATGGCTGCTGACGGAGCCTGCACAAGTATTCTGTCTCCCGTTATCTAAACAAAAACATTAATAACACGCTTGAGACACGAAGTATTCCAGATGTCTAGAAAAATGGAAATGTTTCCCCAATATTAAAAAAAAGAAGGGATGGAAAAGAGACATTAAACTACCGACCAGTGTCATTGACAAGTAGGTCGAGACTGGTGGGACATGTTGAGAGGATCAATTTTGTGACAAAAAATCAACATAGATTTAGAAATAGAATGTCGTGTCTAACAAACTTGATTGAGTTTTATGACTCGTTACTAAAATAAGAAAAGGAAGGCTGGGTAAACAATATTTTTTCTAGACTGTCTAAAGGTATTTGACCCTTTGAAAGACAATTGTACAAGATGGATAAGCAGGCTGGGACAACTGGGAAAACACGGAACTGGGTAAGGGAGTATCTCTATGACAGAAAGCAAAGTCACACTCAGAAAAGAGGTAAATGAGCCGAAGGGACGGAAGAAAGTACTCGTTCCCTGTACGGGTAGTTAACAAGTAGAATGCTCTACCAGAGGACGCTGTGGAAGCCACCTCCATCCACAACTTTAATGTCTGACCCGACAAAGAATTTGAAAGTCAGAACAGTTAGGTTGAAACGCAACAGGTACCAGGCCAGTAGGCGGGGCATAAAAGCTAGACCTCCACCCTCCCCCTTCCCCCCGTAGACACAGATGGGAATATACACCACCACACCCGCATATCACCACACACACCACCACCACCACCACTACACGACCACACACCACCACCACAACACGACCATACACCACCACCACCACAACACGACCATACACCACCACCACCACAACACGACCACACACCACCACCACCACCACAACACGACCACATACCACCACCACCACCACTACACGACCACACACCACCACCACCACAACACGACCACACACCACCACCACCACCACCACAACACGACCACACACCACCACCACCACCACCACACGACCACACACCACCACCCACCACCACAACACGACCACACACCACCACCACCACCACAACACGACCACACACCACCACCACCACCACTACACGACCACACACCACCACCACCACCACAACACGACCACACACCACCACCACCACCACCACAACACGACCACACACCACCACCACCACCACAACACGACCACACACCACCACCACCACAACACCACCACCACCACCACAACAACAACACGACCACACACCACCACCACCACCACAACACGACCACACACCACCACCACCACACACCACCACCACCACCACAACACGACCACACACCACCACACACCACCACCACCGCCCCTCACACCAGGTAATCGGTCTCAATAAAGGCTCAAACGCAGGGATTTATTGCTCGAAAATTTATGCCTTCAATATTTTCCCCGGTGATAGAGCAGCTAGAGGCTTGCTGCACCTGTCTCTCTGGCTGAGTCTGGTGGTGTACAGGTATACAGGTGTATATATGTCTGGTGGTGTACGGGTATACAGACCCATCATCAGGTATACTCATATATGTTAACAGCTATAGGCTTCTAAACAGCTTCAAAAGCAGAGTCTTTGTGAACAAGAGGGGTCCCACGAGGCTCAGTCTTGAAATCACTGCTGTTCCTTATATATATGATCGACCAACCCGAAGGAGTGAGCTCAGATAATCTTGTAGACGATGTTATCGTGAAGACATTCAACCCCCCATACTCGGGTTGGTTCGGGTTATGTGGTCAACTATTTCATCTAGTCCAGGTTTAAGCCACGGAGCATGATATATCACATGATAAACCTGAATAATACGCAGTACAAGGCCAGGAGGCGGGGTATAAAGAGCTAGAGCTCACTCCCTCGTAGAGACTGACAGGTAAGTACACCACAACACCCCCAATACCGCCTCGAAGCGACACACACATACGCACACACACACACACACACACACACACACACACACACACACACACACACACACACACACACACACACACACACACACACGCGCGTTATATGACAAAGAGTGCTGGGAAGACGGGACACCACGAGCGTAGCTCTCATCCTGTAACTACACTTAGGTAATTACACTTAGGTAATTACACACACACACATACACACATACACACACACACACAGCCGAGTGGAGAGGGATCTGTGCCATAATCTTAAGGGCCCGGGTTCGATTACCGGTCGACGCAGAAACAAATTGGCAGTTTCTTTCACCTGATGGCCCTATTCACCTAGCAGCCGAATAGCTTCTTGGTAGTCAGACAGCTGTTACAGGATGCATCCTTGGGATGTGTGTATGAGAGATAAATATGTTTCAGATATATTAGAGAAGAAATATGTCTGGAACCAGTACATTAGACAACCGGCGGTTAGAAAGGCGGGGTCCAAGAGCTAAGTGCTCGATCCTGCAGGTACAAATAGTATATAAAGATCAAGGAAGAATTCAGTAAGATCAGACATGTCATAAAGGAATTAAGATCAGTCGAGGTAAAAGCAGCAAGAAGGATGTGGTGATGGAGCCATCAGAGTTCTCCATCACATGTAATACAAGTCTAAGGTGTCTTCTTCTTCCCTCTAGCTACCTCAAGTCTTAGTCAAGAGTTTGACCTCCAGATTAATTTATTTCTCCGTCGGTGTTCATGTTAAGTGATTTTTTAGAAAGAGAGAAAGTGAGAGAGACTCGAATTCATTTCCTAAGATTCACGGATTCAATTACAACTCCTTCAGCCTCTCGAGAATTTCGGCAATTTCCTTCACCATATTTGTATAAAACAGGAAAAAATTGAATACTTGTCACTGAGAACCCTTTGACAGCTCCTCCAGGCTGCCAGCTCCCTCCTCACTGAAGGCAATGTTCTGCGTTCTATTCACCTGGGCTCTACGAGTCTCGAACCGTCGACCCCACGCTTGTGAAGCCGAAGCTCTATCGACCGTGCTATTGAGTGGTCTTAATAAGAAAAGTTTCCAGAAGCAGCACCCTGCTGCCAAAATGGAATTTTCGGCTTTTCCCTGACTACTGCTGAAGCTCAGAGGAGTTACTGACCCACGACCACCTCATATAAATTGTTATATATATATATATATATATATATATATATATATATATATATATATATATATATATATATATATATATATATATATATATATATGTGTGTGTGTGTGTGTGTGTGTGTAGATATATGATATATGCAAGGCCATTGCTCTAAACTCTAAATGATCCTGGAACTATATTCCAAGGTTGAAGCAAAAATTTATGCAGGCAAATTTGAACGGGCAGTTAGGATAATATAAAGAAGATAAATGCAAATACAAATTGAAGATAAGAAAAATATTGTTTTCACTTGCAGGATTTGCATACCGCGTTGTGGTGCTTGAAGGCAGGAAGATGTAGACCAGTTCCACCGCTCCACATCTCTAACATACTAAAGTTATCTTTATCTTTTTACTTACTAAAGTTATCTCCCTAAAGTTATGCAGGCAAAAAGGGTAAACTCTAGGGCTTTATACGCGGTAAAGTTAAAATCAACAGTTTACCTGCTTAATTTAAATTTATTTATTTATTTATTTATTTATATACAAGAAGGTACATTGGGTTTGTGAGAATACATAGCATAGTACAGTAATTACACTCTTGTAAAGCCACTAGTACGCGCAGCGTTTCGGGCAGAATTGAGTTATACATGGTAAAAATTTAACATCTTTGCTACACAGGCTTAACATTTAATAGTGGTATTATATATCGATCGTTAAATGTTATATCTGACAATGTACTTTTGGTCTGTTTATTATTCCACGCAAAATCTATGTATAATTCTCATAGTAAGTTGTCCTAAAACCATTGAAGTTAATGACACCCGAAATAGCATATGGCTCTCTCTTGATCAAAATTATTACGAATCACTTGTACAAATGTCAGGGTAATTTTGTATTTATGCGTTCAGCTAATTATTGTCGTTTGTTCAGGCTTACTGTCATCATTCTGGCTCATTATTATTGCCCAGCTTACTCTCTTTGTGCTTGGTTACTGTTATCATTCTTGGTTACTGTTATCATTTTTGGTTACTGTTATCATTCTTGGTTACTGTTATCATTTTTGGTTACTGTTATCATACTTGGTTACTGTTATCATTCTTGGTTACTGTTATCATTCTTGGTTCCTGTTATCATTCTTGGTTCCTCTTATCATTCTTGGTTACTCTTATCATCCTTGGTTACTGTTATCATTCTTGATTGCTCTAATTATTCTGTCTTCTACCTGTTGTTGATTCTGGGGATCAACGCCCATGCGGTCCGGTCTCTAACCAGGCCTCCTAGTTGGTGATCTGGTCAACCAGGCTGTTGGACGCGGCTACTTGCAGCCTGACGAATAAATCACAGCTTGTTTGATCAGTTATCCTTTGGAGGTGTTTATCCAGTTCTCTCTTGAACTCCGTGAGAGGTCGGCTAGTTATGCCCCTTTATGTTTAGAGAGTTCTAAATAGTCCTGGTCCCTTGATGTTGATTGCATCTATGCTATTGCAGAGATGAGTATTGCAGAGATGAGTATTGCAGAGATGAGTATTGCAGAGATGAGTATTTGCAGAGATGCTATTGCTACTTCAGAGAATGGCAATAGCTGAGCCTCCTGGTCTCTTGTGGTGTTACTTCCGGGTGCAGATTTGGATCCAGATCGTCTGATATTTTTCCAGTGTAAATTATAATGTATCTCTCTCGCTCGCGCTCAAGAAAACGCAGATTTGATATTTTTAAGCAGTCTTAATAATTTTGAGGTTTTATTTAGTGGATTCGGCAATAATTCAGACCTTTTGGATGTTCTGCAGGTTAGCAGTTACTGCAGGTTTGGATGGGGCTGTTAGTTGCTTACACTTATCATTCTTGCTTCCTTTTATCATTTTGGTTTTCTGTTATCATTCTGGATTATTGTTATCTCGCTGGATAACGTGTCATTTTTACCTGCTGTTATTGGTCTGGCTTATTGCTATCATCTTACCTTAATTGTTATCATTCTGAATAATTGTTATGATTCTGGCCTACTGTTATTGTTTTGCCCTACTGTCATCATACTATCGTACTATTATTAATGTAGTCTACTGTTATCGCCGAGGCCTAATGTTGGGCTACTGTTGTCTTGTGTTACTGTTATTGTCCAGGCCTTCTGTTGCCTTGTGTTACTGTTATTGTCCTGGCCTTCTGTTGTCTTGTGTTACTGTTATTGTCCTGGCCTTCTGTTATCATTATGGCCAACTGTTATTGTCCAGGAGTCTTGTAGTTCTTCTGGACACGTGTAAGTGTTATTGTCCTGGCCAACTCTTGTTATTGTTAAACTGTTATCAGGCAGCTGTAAGCAACTTCCTGTTGTACATTCGGTAGGATTTGTATATGGGAGACTTAAACCGCACCACTCAGAAACTCAATACCGAAATATCTTTTAACTATAAAAAATAAAAACCCGTCTGTATCTTATCTCGGTCGGAAGTGGCTTCTCTTAATTTTTCATGCTACTTGCATCTCTTGAGGGATTCTGTTTTAGGCATTCCTGAAATGTTATAATTACTATTTACCGTTTGCTCCTTCTGTGTTGATAATCGAATCTACAGTTAAGAGGGCATGCGTCCGGCTGTCATTACCACTATGTGCATCCAGCACAGTTTCTCTATTTTGGTGCAGCATTTGTGAGCGCGCCAACAAATACCTCGGAGTGGGAGTTCTGCATGATGCCTTTGATCAAGTTTGCATCTATTATAGACAGAGCGTGTGCTGGAAGGCTCCGGCGCTCTCTCACTGCAATACGGTTCCAATTTTACTCTAACTTGCTGCATCTGGACCATTATAGACAAAATGTGCTACATATATATGCATACGAGACACTTTTAAATGCTATTTATTATTGAATATATTTTTATTTGTATTGTCTTTATGATTATTATTATGTGAAGTAGTAACTTTATTCTTGCTAGTGTTGTTTTTTCACATAATTGAGTCATTACCATCGCTAAATTAATCACTTCTCTACTATAACATCTGCCGCAGTATAACACTGCTGACAGTTCTATATACAACACTATCGAGGAACTTGTGTATGCAGCCCTGGCCCTCAGGCCAGCCCAGAAGGGAACTCAGATCGAGACAATAAAGTCGATTTTCTCTTCAAAGTTTAGAGTCTCGGGACGTGCCTGGTGTGTACACGGCAGAAATACAGACACGGAGGGAGACGAGACACGGACTGGAAGCTCAGGCGCTCAGGAAATGAAGATGTTGAGGATCCTAAGACAGGAGAGGTGAAAATACCACCACACGGCGAGCAAGACACGGGAGAATAGCCAAAGATCAGAGAAATTGATGGCGCGGATGGGATGCCGGCACGGTGAAACGCACACACAGGGGCCTCGTAGCCTGGTGGATAGCGCGCAGGACTCGTAATTCTGTGGCGCGGGTTCGATTCCCGCACGAGGCAGAAACAATTGGGCAAAGTTTCTTTCACCCTGAATGCCCCTGTTACCTAGCAGTAAATAGGTACCTGGGAGTTAGTCAGCTGTCACGGGCTGCTTCCATTAAGGCAGAGATATGTCACAAAGTTCTTTTTTCCAGCGTTAAAGTTGCAAATAATTTAAATGCATTAGACGAAGCAATCGTTGAAGTCCCTCTGTACACTGCTATACATCTCTGCACTGCAAGACTAACGTGGGAACTAAACCATTGCAATAAACTGAAAATATATTTAGAAGGCTGGGGGGTAGGGGGCCGATACTCGACCCTGTAAACACATTTGAGTGAGTATATGTAAGTGAGTCTCACACCTACACACACGCACATTACCCCCATAAACAACCAAACATATATTCACACGCAACAATTACATTGAGTTATTCACACGCACATAAAAAAGCACTTACATTCGCACAAAAAATACGCACACACGTGTACACAAGCATGCTAACATGTATATTAATTTTCAACAAATTGCCTTCAACATACATCTCTTTTAATAATATATAAATATATATTTCCAATTGCATTTCCAACTCAGAACAAATAATGTTTGCGATTCCCGGCGGAACAATTTAATTATATCGACAACTATAATATTTATTTATATGACAAGGTTTAGAGGCGAGAGGACAAGATCTGCAACCTTCCAGTATTAAAATAGGTCGTGATTTCAGGCTATAAGCTGGAACTTAAAGTATATGACACAACACCCAAATGCTACAGTGCCCCCCAGAGTAAGAGTATGGTGTGTATAATGTTATAAAGCCCCTCGGTGTAAGAGTATGGTGTGTATAATGTTACAGTGCCCCTCGGTGTAAGAGTATGGTGTGTATAATGTTATAAAGCCCCCCAGAGTAAGAGTATGGTGTGTATAATGTTATAAAGCCCCTCGGTGTAAGAGTATGGTGTGTATAATGTTATAGAGCCCCTCGGTGTAAGAGTATGGTGTGTATAATGTTACAGTGGCCAGACGACCATTACTAGGGAGTTGCTCCCCACTAATGATCGTCTGCGTATTTTGTGTGCTGTGTGCTGCGATTGTCGTGTCCACTGTGCTGAGGGAGAGACTTTGTTGTTTTAGACTGAGCTGGTGGGAACAAAGAGCTCCAAGCATCACGGGCTATGGTGAGCCCGTCGTACTCACCTGGCACGGGAGATGTGCCGGGAAGTGAGACGCTATGCATGTTTTTTATTCGTGTCAGCGAGTGTAGGGTTTCGTGGAGTGGCTTCGGGATATTATTGCGGCTTTCTGTGGTCGGGTTTTGCGCGTGGATTTCTGGAAGTTTGGGGTCTTACGGTGACGGGGAACCGTAAGGCTAAGGAACCGTTGGTTGCTTGGTTCAGGATTGAAGGTGAGGGAGGTGTTGGGATCTTGTAGAGCAAGCTTAGGTGCACCTCGTGGTGGTGGGCCGCCAACGCTTCCCCTTGTTCTCCACGCGTTACAGCGGCTTTGGTCGTGTATGCGTTTGTGGTAGTCGTATTTTGTGGTCGTGTCTGGTCATAGGGCGAGATGCTTGCACGTCGTGTGTGGGCTTCAGGGGAAGGGCTGTAGTCTGATGTGTTCGCGGGGTTTTTCTGTGTTATACAGTTGTATTTGTGCGTGGCGTGAGTGTCCTTGTAGTGTTGGTGTTACAGTTTTGGGATGTGTGCCTGAACACGAGCAGAGGGTTGGTGACTTACACGTTTGTTAAAATCAAGTGTCTCAGAGCGAGAGTTGTTGAGTGTGTCCACGGACACCATACTGGGTTGAGTGTGTCCACGGACACCATACTGGGTTGAGGGTATCCACGGACACCATACTAAGTTGAGTGTGTCCACGGACACTATTCTGGGTTGAGTGTGTCCACGGACACCATACTGGGTTGAGTGTGTCCACGGACACCATACTGGGTTGAGTGTGTCCACGGACACCATACTGGGTTGAGTGTGTCCACGGACACCATACTGGGTTGAGTGTGTCCACGGACACCATACTGGGTTGAGTGTGTCCACGGACACCATACTAGGTTGAGTGTGTCCACGGACGGACACCAAACTGGAAGGCCCGTCCCGAACTATCAGTTTGACTTAACTATAACACCATGAGACTGCCTGGTGTTCGGGGGGGGGGGGGGGCACCGCTCCCGCCAAAATATCATTAATAAATCGTTGGAAATGATAAATAAACAAAATTAACTATAAATCCTTAAAGAATTCACACTATCGTGTAATAAATGGAAGGAATAATTCATAGAGCAACAATTCCATCCACATTATTGCTAACAAGCAATTCGCCTTGTTAAAAATCTAATGCATCATCTATATATAACTACTTCAACAGGCAAATAGCGGTTGCTTAATTAATGTAAGTGAATTGTAAACTAGATTTCTGTAATTTATATTTAAAGTTTATACATGAATACGCTTGCTCAAGTTTGGTCATTCGGTCCCCGACCTCACATAAACCAGGCGGGGTGCTGGTGCACTCCAGACTCGACCCCGGGTCCTGTAGTGTGCTTGTCCGGTGGTGTGTCTCCTGGGAGGCGTGGACCCTTCCTTACACCATTATACACAGACTGGTGTTGATGAAGTGTTCCTGTGATGGTCACACAGCACCTCACACACACATAATAACCCTACTCATCACGTTTAATTGTGTGGGGATTTATTTTCTTTTTATGTGATGTCAAACTCGACTAAGCATATATATATATATATATATATATATATATATATATATATATATATATATATATATATATATATATATATATATATATATATTTATATATATATATTTCACTATTCTTAATTCTGTTTTATGTTCACTGTGCATGGTTGATTTGTAATCTAATTTTATTGGAGGTGTTGTGGTTTCTGTTCTAGGTTCAGGACAACCGGGCCGCGGGGACGCTAAGCCCCGGAAGCCCTCAAGGTAACCTCAAGATAGGATTGTACCGTCGGTGCAGGTGTCGTCTTATAGTAGGGTTTATATCTGTGTTGTTATATCCATTGTTCACCAACACCTGAGTCATTATTTCAAACTCCTTACTCACGTTGCTCCATTCAGAGCAGTGGGTAAGGGCTCGACGAATATAAACATTGACAACACTGGCTTTGTGTCTTTGGATGCAAAGATACAATGTATATAAATGTATATATATTACACATGTATATAAACCTCTAAATCTGCCTTTTACAAAGGTGTGATAAGGTAAAAAATAATTAGCTTGTATTTCGGGGAATTCGTTAGTTTTTTGAATGGCTTTAATTGGTTGTTTGTTTACTGGAAGAGGAGTTAGTGATTCGTATTTCATTTGTTTACAAACAATAATAAATGACTCATTTCCATTCAGGCCATTATATTGACGAAAATTATTAAAACAATTATGCTGCTGTTTTCTACATTTTCAGGCAAAATAATGCGATATACTGATAATTGAAGTGATAAAGATGATATTAACGACCAATAAAAGATATACAAAAATCCGATTTCATCGTCAACATAGAATTATTCTAATATTATCATTGATAACAATGTTCCTAGCAGCAGCAGCATTAATAACAGACTTTGACTAGCTAACGAGTTCACTAACCCGAAAGAAAGCCGGCTGTTGCTGTCCACGAAAAGGCAATAGATCAATTGAAAGCCATACCCTGGAAACACAAACCGAAACTGTCTCTATTTTCCGCTTGTTACAACTTGTAATAAAGTTGTTACATCTTGGTTTAACGTGTTTATGACGTATTAGAACGTTGTTACAACTTGCTATATTGGTTATTATAACTGGTTAGGAGGTGTTAAAACTTGTTCGAACGTTGTACCAACGTCGTAGTTTCGGTGTGTGTTAGGAGGGTAGGCCTATATCCCTGCTCTTTATAAAAATTCGTCCTTCACAAAACTTGTAAAAAGATTGCAGATAAATTCACTTTTTACTTCGTAAACTAGACTGCTTACGAAGGGTGACAACTGCTACTACTACTACTACTACTACTAATAATAATAATAATAATAATAATAATTAAAATAATATAAAAAATAATAACTGATGAGGACGAGGTTCCTGAGGGCCCTGGTCGACCATCGAGGCTCCTGTGTTGAGGGCCAGGAGTATGCTAGACTGGTTAACATAAGAACTACCTTTAGAAACTTGTGCAAGGAATCATTCAGAACCTTGTATACCACATATGTCAGACCAATCCTAGAGTATGCAGCTCCAGCCTGGATTCCATGCCTAGTTAAACACTATACAAAGTTAGAGAAGATTCAAAGGAATGCCATCAGACTAGTCTCAGAGCTAAGAGGAAAGATACGGGAATTAAACCTCACGTCCCTGGTAGACAGAAGAGTTAGGGAAGACATGATCACCACCTACAAAATTATCAGAGAAATTGATAGGGTGGACAAAGATAAACTATTTACCAATTTAGGTGAAGTCTGCTTAAGTTGCCTTAGACACTAACACTTTTCACGCCCTGAACATGAACCAATAGATAAGAATATCATTTAACCATTAACCCTTCGCGCAACACAGCTAAATAATGTGTCGGGGTCAGAGTCAATTTTAATTTAACTTGTTAAAAGAAAATGAAGGGAACTATCAAGGGAAATCGCCAAGCTATTACGTCAATATAGCACTTGGAGAGACATTGTTAAATGGAGATGAATAAATGACTTACTGTAACCTATTTTAAAATCAAACACGTGGGACAGCATGGCTTTCAAGTTACTGTAATGAGGCAGCATGAGGCAGCATAGTTCACCGGTCAGTTTAGTGAGGCATCTTAACGCTGCCGGATGACACACCAGTAATGAAATGAGGTATTTCCATGAGAGGTTGCACTTTTGATACCGTAATGAGGTACCTACATGAGACATCCTGGAACTCGAGTCTGTGTAATGAGGTATCCACATGGGCCACAGCACCACATGGGCCACAGCACCACATGGGCCAGCACCACATGGGCCAGCACCACATAGGCCAGCACCACATGGGCCAGAACATGCAAGCTGCCCACCGTGTAATGGGCCCTTCACCTTTAGTCAGGTGTGGTCTTCACCCTCGCCTGCAGGAGCTAAGTGTAGAGGGCCCACACCTGCAGGAGCTAAGTGTTGAGGGCACCACACCTGCAGGAGCTAAGTGTTGAAGGCCCCACACCTGCAGGAGCTAAATGTTGAGGACCCACACCTGCAGGAGGGCCCTATGGCTACACTGTTTTTCCATGCATCAAGTTGAACATTATGTCTTCAGAACTGGTTCGTGATTTAGTTCATAGTTCAACGTCCATAATCTAGTACCCTCTTGCTCCCTAAAAATCCTTGACACGTATTTGTATAAAAATTTTACTTTCCAAAATATTTCTATAGATAATTTACGTGTTATATATTGACTTTGTATTGACTTGAAACTACTAGCAATGAATAGTGTTATTTGCATGTTTCGCCATCCCTGGCTAGATTATATTCAAGATACGCTTCAGTTTCACGTGATTCCTGAAGTCGAAATATGTGACCAAGATGACTTACTAATAATTTATGTGAGAGTTGAACTCAAACACAAAAATTAATTTAACTTTTGGTCTTTCATCAGCTTACGAAAGCCAGCGATTACGTTTAATACAAGAATAATAAGCAAAAGTGAGAAACTATTTGCTTGATATCTTAAACTTTCTCACCACAACTTTCTCATGCGGGAAAGTAGTCCGTCGGGCTCCCTCCTGACCTTTGGAGAGTGCCTTTGTTTCCCCTCACTTTTCACACATAAAATACAATAACCGCTCTTTTTCCACCAAATACCAAGGGAGAGGAACTTTATGCCACAAGTTTGAAACGTGTGAGGTGTAAATTATATGCTTGAGAGAAGAAGACGAGAAAACATACAATGATTCTAATGAACATGAAAATTGACGACTTATATTATTTAGATTCATAACACGAGTCATTTTTAAACGTAGTGTAAAGATGGTTCATTTATTTATTTTTTATTTATTTATTTATTTATTTATTTTTGGTGGGATATTCCTGCGCGGGCTCTAAGCCTCTGGCCGGCCCACTAAGTGTTGCTTGTTTCTGTTTTACTTGGGCGGAGTATGAGTATTTATGGCTCGTATGGGCGCTTCAGCAAGATTTTGCCATATGTGTTTAACAACTTCTTCTGCTCTGTTGAATCTAAGTTGAAATCTTAATGGGTTTGTAACTGTGCACTGGTTCATTTATTGATCATCAGTTGTCAATATGAGAGGACACTGTGTTTTCTCAGAATTATCAAGTAATCGTTAATATAGTACATGAAAAGATATTGAGTTTGTATGTGTTTACGCGTAGCCAGTCCCAGGCTGCCGCGTGTGGTACCTTACCTTGAGGTTACCTTGAGGTGCTTCCGGGGCTTAGCGTCCCCGCGGCCCGGTCCTCGACCAGGCCTCCACCCCCAGGAAACAGCCCGTGACAGCTGACTAACACCCAGGTACCTATTTTACTGCTTGGTAACGGGCATAGGGTGAAAGAAACTCTGCCCATTGTTTCTCGCCGGCACCTGGGATCGAACCCAGGACCACAGGATCACAAGTCCAGCGGTGGAATCGAACCCGCGTTAATTTTTTGAAGACATACTTTCTAAAAGAATTAAAATGACACCAAAAATAAATGAAAGAACGATCTGTGAACCACCAAGATATTGTATTATCCAGTTAACTGGAGAAAGAGTTAAGGCCAGGATGTGTTAACGGTTTGCTATTCAAGAGTCCTGAAGGAAATAACAGTAGGCCACCCAAGGGGGACGTTAAATAAACATGTCATCCATGAATGATAGTATTAAGAAAGAGAGTATTTAATACTCTTACTAATAAGAGCTGGAAATAGTATTAGTGGGGCACCCAAGAGTCCTGGACCCACTAAGAGTAAGCCACAACTGTTCTTTAACGACCCATTACAAATGCCTCGGCAAGTTAAACCTAGAGTCTTACAAACTCGTCCTGACCTAACTTTTAAAATCAACTTTCATGGGACCTGCAAGTATCAGCAATGCCCAACGGATTCAGGACTGCCCGCGGGAACTTGCCACAGACGGAGTCAGTCCAACTTCAGAGTCTTCCTCTCTGAAGTGGACCTAGAACACAGTTAAACTAGAACACAGGTCTGGGCTGAAAGTTGCTGGGCTCTGGGCTTGTATGTCCGCCCGGACGCACCTCTCTGCTCAGATTAAGTCGACCAGAATAAACGGAGAATATTTTGTTTAGTTACTACACCGATGATTTACACGAGTGTGTTGAGTGGGTTCGCGTGCCGGTGAGTCTGAATGTGTGCACGAGACGCTCACAAGATCAACAGGGAGAAAATTTGCCCTGAAATATCGTGTTTGCCAATTTCTTCTGGGTTTGGACTCTTTAAACACCATGATATTACTTGATTTACCTTTACTATTAAATTATCAGATCAATAATCGAAAAATTATTTGTAGGAATATTCGTTTCAGTTTTAACTGTCATTTACATATTATAGAGAATAATAATGAAAACTAAATTATATATATCCTCAAAATCAATATCATAATATAATTAGCCAGATGTCCTAACGGTTAGTAAATTATTTGTCTGAAAATTATAATTTAATTTCCTCGGAGGATTCTTCCTTGATCATTAATTGAAAAAGTATTTTTATATTGGAATATTACTGACTCTGCATTAATATAAATTGCAAAATATTGCAAAAAAAAAATTAATATGAATATCAAGAAAGTATAAAACATTATAAATAAATTCTTTTTGATTTATGTTAAAAGATGTGTTAGTAAGAGGATGACTTGGTGTCTCTTCCCACATGGAGGATGTGGTGGCCCCACATGGAGGATGTGGTTGGCCCCACATGGCGGATGTGTTGGTCCCACATGGCGGATGTGTTGGTCCCACATGAATTTTATAGGAAAGAGATGGTTCGGATAAACTGTGTTTATGTGGACCTCAAGAAAAGGCTTTTGACAGTGTCCCACACAAGAGGTTGTTCTGGAAACTGGAACATGCTGAATAGGTGACAGGCAGGTCGCTGACGTAGATGAAACATTTTCTAACAGAAAGATTAGAGCGGTAATCAGAGGCAATGTATTAGACTAGGGAAGTATTACTAGTGGAGTACTACAGGTTTACGTTTGTGCATCAGTAATGTTCATAGTCAATATAAACGGTCTACCAGGAGGAATGCATAACTATATAAATATGTTTCCTGATGATGCTAAGCTAGGGCCGGCTTGGAAGCCGGTCGGCCGAGCGGACAGCACGGGAGACTTGTGATCCTGTGGTTCTGGGTTCGATCCCAGGCGCCGGCGAGAAACAATGGGCAGAGTTTCTTTCACCCTATGCCCCTGTTACCTAGCAGTAAATTAGGTACCTGGGTGTTAGTCAGCTGTCACGGGCTGCTTCCTGGGGGTGGAGACTAAAAGCCCCGAAATCATCTCAAGATAACCCCTCAAGATACTAAAGAAGACACAAGACTTGAAGGGCATGACGATTGTCATGCCCTTCAAGATGAACTTGACAAAATAAATAGAGCAACAATTGGCAGATAGAATTCAATATGAATAAATGCCACGTTATGGACTACGGACTAGGAGAAAGTAGGACACACACACAACATATAAATTACGTGGAAAGGCATTAAAGAACTCTGACAAAGAAAAATATCTAGAAGTAGTTCTGAATAGTAGATTGTCGCCGGAGGACCACACAGGACATTGTGCCAGGAGCATATGCTATGTTCTCCAACTTCAGAGTCGCTGGTAATATATGGCGAGTGAAATATTAAAGAATCTTTTCATGACTTTTGTGAGACGAAAATTGGAATATGTAGAGGCTGAATGGTGATCTTATCTCAAGGAACACATCAGTAACCTGGGGAAGGTGCAAAGACATGAAACAAAATGGCTTCCGGAAATGAAAAAGAAGAGCTACGAGGAGAGGCAGGAGGTATTAATTATGTCAAAGCTAGCAGAAAGAAGAAAAAGAGGTGATATGATTACTACATTAAAAATATTAACATAAAAGGGGTCCCGGTAGTACAGTCGGGTTGGTTCTCGACGGGCAATCGAGAATTCCGGGTTAGAATCCCGTGCGGGACCTAAATGGTTGGGCGCGTTTCATATCACCTAATGCATCTGTTCACCTAGCAGTAAATACGTACCAAGGAGTTAGTCAGCCTGTTGTAAGGTTGCATCCTGGAGAGGGTCAGTAATTCAACCCATGGGGGGAGGGGGGGGGGGGAATCACGATATAAGCCTAACATGTACTGTATGTATATACTAACTGGTTGTCCACAGCCACAATGAATTATTATTATTATTAAATGACAAAACTGACAGAGAAGAATTTTGGAAACCTACAACTTCAAGAACAAATGGTCATAGATTCACGCTGTGGAAACAAAGAGAGCGATAAATATTAGAAAGTTTTGTTTTGCAGAGTGGTAGACGGTTGGAACAAGTTAAGTGATAAGGTGGTGGAGGTCAAAACCGTCAGTAGTTTCAAAGTGTTATACGACAAAGAGTACTGGGAAGACGAGACACCACAAACTTAGCTTTCATCTTGTAACTACATTTAAGTAATTACACAGTAAAGGATTTTGTCTTGAATAGCGTCCACAACTTAAAATCGAAGGAACCCAGTTTCAATGTTTGTCAGAGATAGTAAACAATGGCGTCGGGTTTCCTTTCACCTGATGCCTCAGTTCACCTGAGTGTAAATAGGTACCCAAGAGTGTGACAGCTGTTACAGGCACACACACACACACACACACACACACACACACACACACACACACACACACACACACAAACACACACATATACACACATATACATCTTCAGAAGGAATCAATTCCTTCTGAAGATGTATTAATATACAAAACTACTTAAGGAATATAAGTAGGAATATATATATATATATATATATATATATATATATATATATATATATATATATATATATATATATATATATATATATATATATTTACTGATATAATCGTAATTTGAGCAACGCAGCTTCCGGAAGTACCATCAAAGACATCCATTGATGACGCAGAATCAACTAGTCTGCTCCGGCATCTACAGTGTCCATACGGGAGTGCTGGTAACAACTTGTTCCGCTAAACTTTGCACAGGACACTAGTTTTTAGTGCAGAGGAATGGACGGTGCAACAGCTGGTTCCGGCACGCAACTCCTGGACACTGTTCATTATTGTGCTCGTACACGCACGCCAGTCATGTCTTGGTCAATTCACTTGGTTATATGCTCGCTTAAACATATTATATCGCCTCCCAGATAGCCCAGTAGAATAGTTTCCGTCGCAGGTCGTTGGGGCAGCGGTTCGAGTCTCCTAGTGCTAAGTGAATTATATATATATATATATATATATATATATATATATATATATATATATATATATATATATATATATGTATATATATATATATATATATATATATATATATATATATATAATAAATATGAATTTTGGAGAATTGATTTTTCAATTACCATCGACAGTGAAAAAAAACATAAATATTGAGAAAATTCGTGTTAGAATTATTAATCTTTCTTTTTTCGGTCATATTTAATAATATATATATATATATATATATATATATATATATATATATATATATATATATATATATATATATATATATATATATATATATATATATATTTTATGAAGGTGGAGGCGCTGTAGTGGTTGACTTTAACAACGTACATAAAGCGGGGGAATATTGAAGCGATATAAGGAAGGGGAACGGTGTTTAAAGAGATTAATTAAATAATTGATTACGTTTTTAGAAACTTCTCTGGCGAATTATTACAAGAGGGAGGTGAGTAAAGGACGGACGGGTGAACTCAAGTCTGAATTAAGATGAAGATCAAAAGTCTATGACCGAGGGAGAGGGTGAACGGTTTGTGACGTGGGAGAAGGGCAGTGAACGGGTTCCTTCAGGAGGGCACGGTGTAGGAGGTACTGTGAGGGAGGCACGGTGTAGGAGGTACTGTGAGGGAGGCACGGTGTAGGAGGTACTGTGAGGGAGGCACAGTGTAGGAGGTACTGTGAGGGAGGCACGGTGTAGGAGGTACTGTGAGGGAGGCACGGTGTAGGAGGTACTGTGAGGGAGGCACAGTGTAGGAGGTACTGTGAGGGAGGCACAGTGTAGGAGGTACTGTGAGGGAGGCACAGTGTAGGAGGTACTGTGAGGGAGGCACAGTGTAGGAGGTACTGTGAGGGAGGCACAGTGTAGGAGGTACTGTGAGGGAGGCACAGTGTAGGAGGTACTGTGAGGGAGGCACAGTGTGGGGGGAGTTGTAGAGCAGGAAAATTAGAAGGAAAATGTTAAAAAATTAACGGTATTGTGAAAAAACTTAAAACAACCTTTTAAAGGCTATGTAGGTTAAGTTAGGTTTGATCAAATTTCTATATTAGTTTTAACTCAAGAGAAATTTAAATCATATTTAATATGGAATGATAAAGCTTTCCATTATAAGACGTAATTACTCTACATAGCCTCTCCTCCTGCTCCACACTCCCACTCCTGAGCCACACTCCCACTCCTGAGCCACACTCCCACTCCTGAGCCACACTCCCACACCTGCACCACACTCCCACTCCTGAGCCACACTCCCACACCTGCACCACACTCCCACTCCTGAGCCACACTCCCACTCCTGAGCCACACTCCCACACCTGCACCACACTCCCACTCCTGAGCCACACTCCCACTCCTGAGCCACACTCCCACACCTGCACCACACTCCCACTCCTGAGCCACACTCCCACCTCCTGAGCCACACTCCCACTCCTGAGCCACACTCCCACACCTGCACCACACTCCCACTCCTGAGCCACACTCCCACCTCCTGAGCCACACTCCCGCCACACACACTCCAAGCTTCCTGTGTTCCAGGAACCATTACCGTCAACAAGGGAGAAGATACAATCAACTCTGGATATCCTCATGCTCTCCTAATAGAATTGTACGACTAACCATTAGAGTGTGGAGTCCACCCTCTTTCCCTGTGCTTTGCTAACTGTGTCTACGGGTGGCTAGACCCGGCCCTTCAACTCCACCATTAATCTATTCCTCATGTCTATTTTCCACACTCTCTTTAAGTTACGAATGTAGATCCATTCTACGACTGCAGCTTCAAGGTTGGTACATTACCACCAACGTTCATGGGAGCATTTCTGTAAGTTTCTCTTGTTCAATTGTGTTTTCAATCTCCAACCTTGTTCTGTTGTCTTACTTGAACGTTCCCGGAAAGAGAGTATTAATATCACCGTCATCATTTATTCATCTCAGTATCTTATTCATCAGGATAATTACACTTCATGTACTTATGTTTTCAAGTTCTTATCTTAATCAGTTATTTTATCTTTATACTCTAACATTTTGTTTTAGCATCGTAGTAAGTCTTAGGATTATTTATTTATGACTTGTTCGATGAAGGTATTTATAATATTATTATGTAGAGGATGAGTCACGTTGGTGAAGATATGATGAGCAGACATCAGAAGATGAACACATCTCACGCTCTTTCATTATTTCTCTGCCTCTTTCTTCCTCTCTTCTATCACACGACTTGATAATGATCCAGGACGGACCGAAACGTCGTCGTTTCTTCATTTTCTGATGTGTGGTTTGGTCATTAAGTTATTAATAACCTGTTGCTTAGATTTATAAATATCTTTCTTATATGTTTTGTTGATGAAGACGATGAGTGGCAGTAACGGGGCTGAAGATATAATGACCAAACCACACATCAGAAAATGGAGAAACGACGACATTTCGGTCCGTCTTGGACCGAATTAAGTCTTGTAATCGTCTTAATAATGGTCCATTACACGACATGATTATTGCCCAGAGAAGACGAAAACGTTTTCGTGTCTCGGTTTTCGAAACGTTTTTTGGGGGGAGCCGGTCGGCCGAGCGGACAGCACGCTAAACTTATGATCCTGTTGTCCTGGGTTCGATCCCAGGCGCCGGCGAGAAACAATGGGCAGAGTTTGTTTCATCCTATGTCCCTGTTACCTAGCAGTAAAATAGGTACTTGGGTGTTAGTCAGCTGTCACGGGCTGCTTCCTGGGGGTGGAGGCCTGGTCGAGGACCGGGCCGCGGGGACACTAAAGCCCCGAAATCATCTCAAGATAACCTCAAGATAACCTCCATTTTCTGATGTGTGGTTTGGTCATGTTTTGTACAAGTTGCAGAATGCAGTTAATTTGAAATATTTATCTTTATATATATATATATATATATATATATATATATATATATATATATATATATATATATATATATATATATATATTTATTTTTATATATATTTATATATATATTTATATTATATATTTATATTTATTTATGATTATTAACGTTAAATCACCGCCGAAGTACTTTGTCTTCTGAGTCCTACAGTGAAATTATCTTTTAATAATATATTGTTCTGGCCTTCAGTAACCCAAAGATAATCACACTTGTTGGCACTATAGCAGGTTTACGTCAGCCTGTGATGACGTGTAATCTTCTTTAGTTTATCGTCTTGTCAGTTTACCATTATTAAGTGTATAAGAAACAAGGACAAAGGTGTGTGTGTGTGTTTCTGTTTGTGTGTGTGTGTGTGTGTGTGTTTGTGTATGTGTGTGTGTGTTTGTGTATGTGTGTGCATGTGTGTGTGTAGTGTGTGTTTGTGTGTGTGTGTGTTTGTGTGTGTTTGTGTGTGTGTGTGTGCGTGTTTGTTTGTGTATGTGTGTGCATATGTGTGTGTGTAATGTGTGTTTCATTGTGTGTGTATGTGTGTGTACATATTTACCTCTCTCTAGTTGTCAAGACTTGTGTGTGTTTAGCTTCAGCAGGCTAGCTGATATGCTCCGGGACTCAATGGATCTATTATGTTCGTATTTGTTAATACGTATTTGAGAATTAAGAGGAATCACTAACCATAATAGACGTATATCGTCAACTTTCAGCTTTAAGCGTATTTCAGCTTAAAAACTCAGCTGGAAGAAAAATTTAGGAACAATTTGAAAGAACTTTGACAAGCCTCCTGCTTCCTGTCCCCATCAACGGTCAATAGCGATGTTGGTCATCAAACAAATTCGGGTAAATACGTTCAAAGATAAAAGTAAGTGAAATCTTATGGGTGCATTCCGTAGAGTTGTACGCCAATTTTGTTCCTACCCAAAATTTGCCAGTGCCGACTACTAAACATATGGTCCTGTATGACTAACCATCCTGCGAGATAGAGACTTTTATTACCACTGCTACCTTATTCAATCTTGTGTTGATGATATCCTCAAAATGCATCCGGAGTCTGCCAGTGCAGACTGCCTAACACATGCCTCTGTATGACTAACAAGCCTGTGTGATGGGGATTTTATAGCATCACCTAGTTAGCTTTTTTGACACACTGTACTCCACTTCATATAGTCTAGGGTAGCTGCACTAATGCAGATGTACCTAATGTATTAATGAAAAAAATATGCAAATCGCTCATCAGACATTGCGACACAGTAGTCACCAAGATCAGATTCGGTTACCGTCACCTGTAACAGGTGGCTACAGGTAACGGATCTCCCAACCCTCAGCACTCCAGTTGCAAAATCTGTGAACAGGAACTGGGGTCATAATCTCACACACTTCATAATTGAATATCCAGTCATTAGACCCCTTCACACTTCACATGACTCTGTGTATCTGGCCATCCTACGTCATGCGAAATTTCTAGTATTATCACATAGTTTGTGTCGAGAACTAGCTATGTAACTCTTAATATAGTCAACGGTTGGTGTATTCATACAAATGTATCTGAGTTAAATAAGTTAAAAATAAAAATATATTGTAGAAATGTTATGCAGAAAAACCTTCATACCTGTGTCTCATACACCAACAGTCAACCTGACAGTAAGTTACATAGAAGGAAGTATATAGACTCAATCAGACGGGAAGTTAGAACAAGCTTCACAAGTTCTGTATATGAAAAACTCTGTTTTCCCTAATGCTTAACAAACCATAAGGAAATGAATATGAACAAAAGAGGTGAGAGTTATCTATGAGCTGTTGCGTACAGTAGCGTCACTTATCAGTGGCGTCACTTAACAGTGACGTCACTTAACAGTGGCGTCACATAACAGTGACGTCACTTAACAGTGGCGTCACATAACAGTGACGTCACTTAACAGTGGCGTCACATAACAGTGGCGTCACTCACCAGTGGCGTCACTTACCAACTCCCGCAAGCCGTAAATAATATCAAAGACAACAACATCGCGGCCAAAGCAAAATGGAAATACAAATTTATGTTCTATTTTCTGAGTTAATTTTGAGTTACTGTAGTCCAATTTTTGCCAATTTATTAGTTATTACAGAAAATAACTCACAGACAATATCGTAAACATTAAAGCTGAGTTCATGTGTAATCCTTTTAGACTTATTACTCAGTTCATGCCCAAATATCTCTAGAATATCCGATTAAAAAAATATTAGCATTATGTTTAAATAATTTCCTAAGCTTTAGAATTAGATTATAAGACTTACATTGTTGTTTATAAATGACTCTAAAAATATTCTAACAAATCTAAAAATCTTCAATACATGAAGAATTAGAGTAGAATTACACTCTAAACCCTTTCACCTGATTATTGGTCATCGAGGCAGCAATAGTTTAATGGCAATGGGAAGGTGGTGAGAGGCAGCAGAGGGTGTAACAGGCTGTGAGAGGCAGCAGGAGTGTACCAGGCTGTGAGAGGCAGCAGGAGTGTACCAGGCTGTGAGAGGCAGCAGGAGTGTGCCAGGCTGTGAGAGGCAGCAGGAGGGAGAGGACGCCCGGTGGATAGGTGGATGGTGAAAGGAAGAGAATGGATGTAAGTGGCAAGAAAAATAATGTGGATATATATATAAATAAATATTATATGACGTATGAAATGTGGGCTTCACTGTTCATAGAGTGTCAAATCGGATTTTAGTTTGCGGTTAGCGACATTGATTCAGCATCGATGACGCTTATTTACCGTCGCTAAAGTGGATTCAACGTCAATGTCGTTCATTCTACTTCAATAATGTTCCTTTAATGTTATTCGATCGTCTGAGAAATAATAAGATTAAGGGAGTGAGAGAGGGAAGGTTGGAAGGTTAGGGAAGTTGAGAGAATGTGTTTGCGAGGAAGAGAGAGGCAGAGAGAACACGAGGGATAGAGAGAACACGAGGGAGAGAGAGAGAGAGGCAGAAAGAATAGGAAGGAGTAAGAGAGGCAACGAAAACGGGACAGAGGAAAGGAGGCAAAGGGAACGGGAGGGAAGTAGAAACGCAGAAGAAATGGGAGGGAAAAAGAGAGGGAGAGAGAGAGGAAGATACACAGAAAGACAGTGAGAGACCCGGGAACCACCGGGTAGCCCATTTAGTACAGATATAGACGAGTTTAATTGTGTATAAATAGGAGTTGCATATGCCCAATAGAACAGGAGTTCCATTGCGCATATTTAATAACGGTTATCTTCTTCCAAAATGCAGAATAATTTGATATAATGTTTCTCAATTGTCGATCAGAGGCATAAAAAAAAGACTCACAAAAGTGCCCCTTCGTCTCTCCTATTTGCACTACATAACAGCACTTACACTGATAATTAGCTGACGGCCACAGCTCTCAACGCACAAACTCAGTAAACAGGAAGATCATTAAATTGTTTTTCCTTGGCATCAGAGTCTACGAGGAGTGTAGTGTGTTGACGAAACAAGTGCATCAGTCCACGAGGCACACTCGGGAAGTTTTTAAATAATATTACCTGAGGTAAACTTAAGGAAAGCGAATTATGTGTCAGAATGGTTGGAATTTGGTTTTTCGAATTTAATTTATTTTAAATTATTTTTGTTTTACTGTAATGTTTTTATTGTTTTTATCGTGTGGGCATTGTTTATCTTTGGTATCATTATATTTTTTGTTTGGAATATGATGATGGTATAAGTTAATAAAGTTGTTTTAATAAAAAAGAGTAAGAACATGACATTTTTCCAAGCTTATAATAACGCTGTGAAACCTACTCAATAAGTTTACAACAGTCTGCAGAGCAACAGTAACTCTTCCTTGGCCTGTGGTGCACCCTTCAGGAAGGCAGGATATGAGACTTCCTTCATTCCATCCTTCACTTCCTTCCCTTCCTCCTTCACTCCATCCTTCGTATCTTTCTTTAATGATCACAAATAATCTTTAAAAAGGCGAGTACTATTTGAATTTACGAAGTTATATATATAATATCAATATCCAATATTTTATGTCTATAGAGATGTTTATACGTAGAATTTTTTAGATAAATTCTCTAGCAAAATTACATTGGTGATTTCAACAAAAAGAATAAATGTTGTATTTGTTTTGCCCCTAAAATTAAATTCCTGGTTGTGCCACTATCTCTGGAAATGTTGACTTGTTCAATATTATTATTGGTGATAAAATTTTACACCATGGCATTTTGTTGACCCTTCGTGGTGTACGCGAGGCAGTAATACCATTCCCTTCTCACTGAACCTTAGTCGCTACCCAGGCGAAATGTTTACAGTTAATCTAAATATAAATTCCAATCTAAAAAACGGTAATCTTGAATGACATATGAAAAGAAATAAGGCATATCTTCAGTGTAAACAGTGTACTCGATACCGTTGGTATCTTTCCAAGCGTCCTCCAACATAAATTTGACCTGAATGGTAAAAGTGGAATTCCTGATGTGTATTGAGATGACGGTCTCCACCCTTGTACCCTACACAGACCAGAGGGGGAATGTTAGCTGGTTACACTCATTCGATTTTCCTTGTGTGGTGTTGATCACTTTGATGGAGCTTTGTTTATGGCAACATAAGCTCTCCAAATACCAGAAAATTCCGATATAGGCCGCGTTCAGGAGTTCTGAGCAAAGGAGTTCATCACCCTGACCACAACAGTACTCAGAACCCGGCTCCAACAGGAAAAATAACCATAGCAGTATAACATAAAACCCGTCACGATGACTACTTCGGTACTCCGTCTCGTCACGGAGAGTGACAACCATGTATTACCGCTGACTACCTGTTGTTCAGGAGTAGATAGAAACAACCATGCATTAAAACTGATTACCAGTCATACAGGTGAAGAGCCTCGTTACCTTAGAGTGTAACAACAGAGATTTCATACATACAAATAGACTATTCATACCATCACGAATTGGACTGAATTGTAGACGAACGGATACGTTTGTGACCACTGAAGATAATATTCTACATAATAAAGTTTTCAGATATTTACAGAATTCAATTTTCTCCTTCAATCCCACCTACTCCTTCAAGTTCCTTCCCCGTCCCCTTCCACTCCAGCTCTTTCCCTCTCAACTCACATTTCATCACTGGACAAATGTATAAATGTGTAAACAGCGGCGCATTTCCCCCCTCTACAGGAATGTGCAGCTCCTGCAGAGTAACAAGGTGTCAGGCAGCCTCTGACAGGACACGTATCTTCATGAAGGGCTGCCAGTATCCCTCTCCACCCTCCTGACGTCCTGGAATATTTCTTCCTGAAGAGTTACTGCTACCCTTACCGATCCTGTTGGTGTCCAGGAAAATCTATTCCTGGCGGAGTCACACTGCCCGTCTCGACGATCCTGTTGATTAAGCCTCCTTTTGATGTGTCCCTGCTGTCCTACCCTGTCCTACTGACGGGCATAAGGAGGCACAAGTGACAGAAGACAGACGGGCACTAGAGTCACCTTGACAGCACCATTTTAAAGTACATCACTCCATCATTCGGGCCGATAAATTGATTTTGGTGTACCCAGAGGACAAACTTACCTGAGAATAGAATATTTTCACACCCAAATAAATTCAACACCTTACCTCTCGTGTGCGAGGACAATAATGTGAGTTTATAATGAAACAGAACCATTTAGGTCAATAGTAGTCTGGGAACGATCAATAACATCATATGAAAAACCAAAGATTGGATTAAGAACTCTTAAGCTAAGATCTGGAATAGAAGCTCAAAGTTAAGATCTGTAACAGAAGATCTGAGCAAATATGGGTGAAAGGGAGGGAATTATGTGGAAAAAGCACCAAGCCATTATTATTACATAGCACTTGGAAGGGGTCAGGATAAGGATTTCTGATGGGACAGAGGGAGGGAATGGTGCCCAAACACTTGGACGGTCGGGGATTGAACGCCGACCTGCATGAAGTGAGAACTCATAGCTTGGACCTGGAATAAAAGCTCCATTGTCCATACCCTCAATGCCCTTCCAGGTCTCAAAGAAAAAAAGCGATGGGTTGATAATGATAAAGTAATAACACAAAGAAAAGGTGGTAAATGCGACCAAAAAATAGAAAACGAAGAGCGTCAGCTCAGGACCTCTCACTAAACCAGACCTGAACATTTTTACAATGTCTCGCTTCACCCAGTGTCTCTCTCTCTATCGAAACTTTTTTACATTTCATTGTAATGATAAAATTGAAAAAAACAAGGAATGAATAATGGAATAGAGATATGCAGTACTCGTAAAGCTTATTGATCTTAGTGAAGGAAAAGTGTGACACCATTAAACTCACGTGATGGATCACCTTATTGGAAAGAGATATTTCTGTATTTATGATTCGTAGCCTTGAAATGTACCGAGGTTTGATGTGTGTGTTTACTATTTGTGTCGTAGGATCGAGCTCTTGGACCCCGCCTCTCTAGCCAATCTATTTTCCTTTATTATATATACTACGTATATTTATCTCTAACACACACACACACACACACACACATGTCAGAAGTCCGTATCTCTAAAGAGCACAATAAAGTAACCATCATAACTGCAATAAAAATGACAGATTGAATAACAAGAAACTGTCAAACAAGAGATGCTACACCACTGATGATACTTTTCAAGACACTAGTACTCTCTAGAGTAGAATACTGTTGCACAGTGTTCGTCCCTTTCAAAGCCGGATACATTGCTAAACTGTAGAGCGTGCAGAGCTTATTTACCGCTACAATTCACTCAATAAACCATCTAAATTATTGGGACCGACTATAATGCCAATATATATGTATTCTCAAGAGCACAAGCAGGAGAGATACATAATAATTTGTATATATACAGGCGATGAGTCACAATAACGTGGCTAAAGTATGTTGACCAGACCACACACTAGAAGGTGAAGGGACGACGACGTTTCGGTCCGTCCTGGACCATTCTCAAGTCGATTGTGATCGACTCATTCTCACAATCGACTTGAGAATGGTCCAGGACGGACCGAAACGTCGTCGTCCCTTCACCTTCTAGTGTGTGGTCTGGTCAATTTGTATATATACTTCCTACTCCTATATTACTTCCCACTCTCGACCTAATGTTTCTTAGCACCGTTTCAAGCACCGTTTCAAGCACTCTGTCCACTCTGCACACTCTGTAAACTCTTTGCTCTTTGAACACAATGTGCAGTCTGCACAGTCTTGACACTGTACAATCTGAGCACTCTGTATTCACTGTGCACTCTGAATACTCCGTACACTCGCTACATTTGAGCACCATGTGCACTCTGCTCAATCTGCGGGCTCTCAAATCATCGGTACCTCGGGTAATTAATATGAATTATTGTTTTTTGGGGGATTAAATTGTAGTCACTGAAAGATAGGTTAAAATTTCCAATCTCACTTTAACAGTAAAGGTTTATTGGCAGTGAAATAGAAGTCCAACGAAAGCTTCGTTAAATTACTCGTTATTATTCATAGAAAAAGTTATTTGAGTTAGTTGTGACTGTTACTGTATGTTATGTCTGATTAGTTGGAAAGTTTGTTTGTTAATTAGTTAATCTGCGTTTGTTAAGGTCCACAAATTTCGGTTAATTGGTCCATCCGTTTCAGGGAGACAATAACAGGAAAAGGTATGTAAATTTAAATATAATTTCCATTAGTATAATAACAATAGTAAATTGATATGATTTAAGCTCTTTATAAAATGAATCCAACTTGTTAAATTCTAATTTATTTTGCAAATGACTAGTTATCCTCTACGTAAGTTAATTAAGGTAATTACCAAGCATTAATCCCGTCTGTCAATACGGGTCAATAATAAGGTGAAGAACTATGCTGTTACTTCCCAAGTATACTGAAGTGATCTAATGCCTTTCAAAATGCCGCATTCATCAAATCTCACATTTGTATTCAAAATGTAATTGGTTAATTACGAGTTAAATAGCCAATACATATTCGTATTGCCCCAGTGAATAGCATTAAATCACCAGGAACGGCAGTAATCACTGGGAACAGCGCTTGTTCCCAGTGATTACCACACCCAGACTTTGTGTCAGCACCACCTGGTAAACCATCTTTAAAAAATATTACAATTTGCCATTCATGTTGGTTTGATAGTGATTTAGCTCTGCGATAATTACTTAGGAATACACACTCCGATATTCTCCGATATGAAGTTCTTTTGTTGAGAAAGAGAGGAGTGTAGTGAGTGGTGCAGTTGAGCCTTGGAGGATAATTGTGTGTTGCTCTCAGCCTGATTGAACTACTTGTGATTCTAACTTATGGAGATAGGAAGAGACTAGATTCTACACTTATAGTGGAAGAGACTATACTCTTCACATTATGGCAGGAAGACACTGCAAATCTATTTTTATAGAAACAAGTCGACAGGTCGACTTGTTTCCAGTTCTCTCTGTCAAAGCTTGTCAAGCTTTTCTTGACAAGTTGGGTTAGATCAGGTCTGGATTGTTATAATTGATTACGTTAAAGTTAATGTTAAATTGATTTGAATTAATGCTGGTTTTCAGTTAGTTTAAGTTTTTTAGGTTTTCAGTTATGTGAGGTAAGGCTACGCTGGCCGGGGGTGGCAGCTCAGACAACGCTGTTCTGTTGTTCGCTTAAACTTGTTACATTTTGTCATTCATAATTGTTCCATGAACATTTACTGGACTAAGTTTTAATTGTTTGAATTTTTCTTCTAATTTTGTTATAAGTATTATAATTGAAACTTTATGTATTTAGGCGTTTAACATATGTTCAAATTACGCAGGTATTTTTCCTGATATCGGGGTCATTTATTTACGAGTTTTTTTATAATGAATACTTATACAAGTAAAATATTTATAATAGCTTTCTAAGGGATTCTTGAATTATGAACTTCCACTTGTTAGTTAAATTTTACCAACAATTAAGGATTTTCTGTACATAAAATTTATAAAATTAGTGAAATTTATAATATTCGCCAAGAACACAACAACATATTGTAGAGAACTAACTCACAGCTACATTCCTTTTTTGGTGTTGAATAATATGTGTATGTATTATGAGGATCTAATACATGCTGGTGATATCTAAATCCTTCAAAGTGCGAAGTTATCTCGTGCAGCCAATCATAGAGGCAGTGGCGTCGTCTCACCAGGAGCCTCGCTGGTCGCTCCCGCCATCTGTGTGCTGCTGGGAGCACCTTTCCCCTCGAATGAAATTGCTGTAATCCTCAGAGAAAGGCTGAAGCTTCCATCCTCCAGACAAAAGCTCAGGAGGATGGAAGAAAGAATTGGTTGTTTTGGCTGCACTCGATGCTTTGTACCTCTTCACAAGGTGCCTGTCTTTACCCAGACTTACCTAATTCGTAAAGTGCTCACCATCTTATGACATGTCAAACTCCTTAACGTAATGCCCATGAGAAGATTTTAACGACTTGGAATATGACCAATGGGACCAAGCAACCCAGTTGGAATCGGTAAATAAGAAAAAGATGTCGTTCTATTGTACTTAAAAACCTTCTCTGGTATTTATGTTCCCAAATTCACTGAAGGAGCCAGCCAGGGGGAACACTCTTGCTAGCTCTTCATCCCGAAAAAAATTTACAACCGACTGCAAACAGACCCTTTATGATAGTCCCATAGTGGAGAACATTGCCTCAGCAAAGCTTAAAAGCTTCTGGGAAGGACAAATGCACCTTTCCTCGCTGTGCAAGCCCCCTCATGCTGGGGACTTCCTGTTGGTTGTCCACATATCTTGGGCATCCACCTAGAGCATCACGCCTTAAGTATTGTCATTGATTGTCATTGTATGCTCATTGATTTATGCCTAGCCACGCCTATCTCAACCCAACGACAGTGTATCTACTGTTATGAATTGGCAGACAAATACGGCATCTATGAAAGACTGCTAGACATGATGAAGTCACTGACATTAAGAGAAGTTTAGCTACGGCCAAGTGTCGAGTAAAAGGAGAATCTCAAATGTTCAGACCTGACAAGCGTCACAACTGCCCAGGTGGCGTTACCCTGCACCCATGGAGGGATAAGATATTGGGGAGGGGGAATACGTGTGTGTATCTTTAATTGATAATATCTATCCAAGATACAATGACTAAACGCAGCGAGGATGCCACCTTCACGGAGACCCAGAAAACGTATAAATACAGGCGTCTAGAATATTGTTAAAGGTTCGTGCCTATATGCTCTGAGACCCTGAGCGCCTGGGGTAAATGTCCACATAAGTTTCTTAAATAGGTTGGAGAGGAACTCATTAGGCAAACCAAAGACCGAGGAGTAGCAAGTTTCCCGTTGGAGCGCTCAGTGTCGTGATCGAGAGGGGAAATGCTTACCGTAACCTGTGCCAGCACCTCACTTCACTTCACAGCTGAATGAGGTTATTGAACAGTGATTGCGAGATATGTATGTATCCGATAAGAGAATTAACGCAATGTAATAACTCAAGTAAATATATAAAAATGTATGAAATGATATAAACCTATGAGAGGTAAGAGAAAATAATACGCAACAAGTGTTCAGGGAGAATCTGTAAGGTCAAGTATCCTCATAACATTAATTTTCTTCTCCGAGGCTAAGGGTCCCAATATCTGAACCAGAGATGGCACCCTGATATTTATGTATTTGTAAATATAATAATATATATATAAATATTTATAATATATGTATATATTATATATATAGTATATATAATATATATATTTATATATAATAAAGACATACGGCCAAACATTATATGTTTATAATGTTCGTCCGTATCTCCATATTGATGATGTTATTAGTGCCTGTCAGCACAAGTAATGTATTGTACGGCCCAGGTTAACTACACTCTTTGATGTCAGAAAAATTTACTGTTTACTGAGGAATTATGTGATGGCCATAATCACATAATTCTCTCTCTCTCTCCTCCCACATTGTAGGACCTGGGAGGAGAGAGAGAGAGAGAGAGAGACAGAGAGAGAGAGAGAGAGAGAGAGAGAGAGAGAGAGAGAAGTAATAGACACGACATAAACATAACCCTATCACCAGTATGCCAACTTAAGACCCTTCAGTACTTAACAGTACCTTATAACATAATATCTCTTTATAGTGGAAGTTTCATATCTAGAAACAGCGTTTTCGGGCGAAATTGCATTTCCGCGCATTTCAGAAGCCTTTGCAATCCCTTCCAATGTGATCGTTCCCGACGGCCAGCTTTCATTCCATAATTGCTCTTCTATTTAGATTTTAATTTGGTTGAAATTTAAAAGAAATAATTTTATCGGAAATTGTCTTGATAGTCCTTGCACAATTTTCACTGAAGTGAAGAAGCAATCTGGCCTTAATTGGGTTGCTAATTGTTGCTGTTGCTCCTGGTTGCTATTAATGTTGTTAGTGTTGTTGTTGCTGTTGCTATTACTGCTGCTGCTGTTGCTGCTGCTGTTGTTACATTGCTCGTCTCTTAGCCATAGCAGCTCACCATGCGGGTGACTTCCTATTAGCAACCACATTGTCAACAACTGGCACGGGTCCCACGCCACACTGGCTCTCCACCTACCAGCAACAATCCACTGTGAATATCTAAGTATTTGCGGCGAAGTGGTGGCTGACAGGTACGGCAAGCAGGGCCTGCTCTGTCAAAGCTCAGACAACACAGTAGTGAAGTTACTGCCATCGTTAGGAGCCTTACCACAGCTGAATGTCCAGTAGAGAGAGAGGGAGAGAGACAAAGCCCAGACCCTAAAGGGCTGTAACTCTCAAGCGCCTGTTGGTCGCCCAGATGGCACAGGGATCTGGATCGACATAACAATTTTGTCCCCATTGCCTCGTAGATACTTGGTGCATAGGATAAAAGTGTCACTTGTTTATTGAAGGATCTGGGTTCTAAGCTATTCGAAAAGCAAGACTGCCTATTGCATTCCTGCTTCCTGCCCGCTATCTGAGGAGCTGGAGGAACTTGACAGTCAGTGATAACTGGCTGTGTATCTTGTATGTTATCAATGTTCTTGCCCATTTTATGTCATCAAGTCTAAAATAAAATAAAATAATGACAATATATAAAGGGGTGGGAGGAGAAGACAATATGTGAGCTCACCTTAGGAATTGCCAAGACTCCCTCGTGTCCTCTATATCCTTTGAGGCTCAGGCTCCCAACAACCACAATTAAAGGTGGAACCTGTTTAAACAAAAGGATATATATATATATATATATATATATATATATATATATATATATATATATATATATATATATATATATATATATATATATATGTGTGTATATATGTATATATATGTGTGTGTGTGTGTGTGTGTGTGTGTGTGCGTGTGTGAACGTTTGAATGGCCCCCAAGCCAACAAAGAGCTATGAACACTATCACGCAACCAGGATTCGAACCTGCGTCACCAGGGTTCACAACACTGGTGTACATAGCAGTAATGCCACTCCACCAGCCAATGCCTTTTCAGGGATATTGTAATGGTAATTGGCTGCCGGTGGTGAGGTGCAAGGGTTTTATCTGCATTTGAAACAACAGCAGAATTAAAGCGGAGAGCTTCAGCAGACTCAGTTAAAGTTACTCTGGTGCCAGTGATCTGAATGTGTACATTGTGCGCTTAGAACGAGAGAGAGAGAGGGAGAGGGAGAGAAAGAGAGAGAGAGAGAGACAGACAGACAGACAAAGAGAGAGTGTGTGAGATAAACAGGCAGAAAGAGAGTAGCTCAGTCGATTAAGGCAGTGTCTGGGATGCTCCCGGACGCAGGTTCGAATCCTCGTCACGGCCCTTGTGGATTTGTTCAGGCAGAAAGAGAGTTGGAGCGAGAGAGGAAGAGAAAGAAATATCGAAATTACAAATATGATAATTTCTGTAATCTTGTTACCGGAATTCCTCAAACTTATGGCACGTATTTTGAGCCAAAGGTTAGCTGCCACGACGCTCTGTTCCTTCAACTGCTTACACGTCTTGTAAGATAATGGCTAAAAACACAAAATGTTATTCAATGTAAATTGTTAGTCCCTGCACCGCCTGGGACTAAATACCAGCCTGATCAACCAGGCTGTGATTTATGCGTCAGGCTGCGAGCAGCAGTGTCCAACTGCCCAGTTGACCAGACAACCAACCGGGAAGCCTGGTCGGAGACCGGGCCGCGGGGCCTGTCATCCTCGGAACCCCTACAAGGTAGACACAAGGTAGGTAAGTAGCACCTTACATTGCTGCAGGTAACTAGGGAAGTTGAGGTCGACATTGGGTCGAGGTCAACCACCGTTGGACACTTGTCACACAATCACGAATCACCTTAACACGTTTAATGAGGCTAGCCCCAAGCCTCTGTCCTCAATCCTCGAATAAACAAAAAGACAAACAGACATTCTTTGATAGATATAGATAAATGGAGTACTCGTCCCCATAGATATAGATAAATGGAGTACTCGTCCCCATAGATATAGATAGATGGAGTACTCGTCACCATAGATATAGATAGATGGAGTACTCGTCACCATAGATATAGATAGATGGAGTACTCGTCACTATAGATATAGATGGAGTACTCGTCACCATAGATATAGATAGATGGAGTGCTCGTCACTAATTTGGGATTTATGTAGAGGGTCTTACTTGAAGCAGTTAGAAAATGTTCGTCAGGTCGGGCTAAGCATGTAATGGTCGGGCTAAGCATGTAATGGTCGGGCTAAGCATGTAATGGTCGGGTTAAGCATGTAATGGTCGGGCTAAGCATGTAATGGTCGGGCTAAGCATGTAATGGTCGGGCTAAGCATGTAATCGTCGGGTTAAGCATGTAATGGGTAGGAAAGTTAATTCTAAAGCTTTTTGATTGCGGATGTGATCCATTGGCTTTATCAAGAAGGTATAGGAAAGTTTCAAGTATTTTTAGCAGTTCTCATGTGCAGTGACTTGCTATGCACCATTAAGGGTACTAGGCACAGTGCTTCTGTTCCTTCTTTAGTATCCATGGTGAGATTCCATTAGGGCCTACAACCTTTGTAACATCAAACTCAAGCAAATATTTCCTTACCTTCCCACTGGTAATCTCAAACTCCTCCAGTGGTGCCTGGTTAGATATTCTCTCTCCTATCTCAGCAACTTCTCTTTTTCTCTAATGTGAAGACCTCCTGGAATTTCTTATTGAGTTCCTCGCACTTCGTTGTCATTTGTAGTTGTTGTTTTCCGTCTGATGTGGTTGTGCAGCAATTTAGGTTGAGTCTTTACCTCACTTTACCTCTTTACCTCCCCTACCGAGGAGGTAAAGTCCACTCGGCCGACGAGAAACAACGGTTAGAGTTTCTTTCACCCTATGCCCAAGCTACCTAGCAGTAAAATAGGTACCTGGGTGTTAGTCAGCTGTCACGGGCTGCTTCTTGGGGGTGGAGGCCTCGTCGAGGACCGGGCCGCGGGGATACTAAAAAAGCCCCAAATCATATCAAGATAACATCAAGATAACCACTTGCTATGTCATTTTCGTACTGTCTTTCTGCCTCTCTTCTGAGGTACTCATGCTTGGCCCTCTGGTATTTTTCTCTGCTCTCAAGTGTCCTGTTATTTCTATAATTTTTCCCTGTCATTGTACTTAATTTCTTTGCCAGTTTACATCCTTAATTAAACCATGGGTTCCTCATTTGTATGTTGTTTCTTGTCTTTCATATTGGGGGAAACTTGTCTGCTGCCTCCTTACACTTCTGTGTGATGTAGTGCATCATCTCTTTCCTCTGAGCTCTGTTTCCCATGTTATATCTGTTATGAATTTTTTTTGTCTCCTCGCAGTTTCCTTTTCAGAATGCCAGCCTCTTGTTTCCTGGTCCCTTCCTTGAGTACGTTAACCCTCTTCTACCAAATACTCAAACATCAGTACACTGTGATCGCTCATTTCTAAGAGGACTTCGAAGATGATTTCCCCACATGTCGGAATCGTTCAGAGTGAATATCAGGTCAAGTCAAGCTGGTTCGTCATTGCCCTTCATTCTTGGTCCCCTGACATGCTGGCTTAAAGTGTTTTTGTTGCCATATCCAATAGTTTACCTCTCCATGTTTCTTCACCTACATGCGGTTCTTTGTTCTCCCAGTCTATCTTTCCGTGGTTAAAATCCTCCATGATAAGCAGACGGGATCGATTTCTACATGTGACAGAGTCTGCCCTCTCAATTATAGTATTACCTGCTATGTTGTTTCTGTCATACTCTTGCCTGGGTCTTCTGTCATTTGATGGAGGGTTATATATCACTGCTTCTACTGCTCTTGATCCTCCCATCATCATGGTGCCTGTTATGTAGTCTCTGAACTCTTCACAGCTCGTGATAAACATCTCCTTGAATGCATTACTCTATCATCAGTAGGGCCACTCCTCCTCCTACCCTTCCTTCTCTCTCTCTCTCTCTCTCTCTCTCTCTCTCTCTCTCTCTCTCTCTCTCTCTCTCTCTCTCTCTCTCTCTCTCTCTCTCTCTCTCTCTCTTTACGTATTACAGTGTAGTCGTGGGGGAAATGCCAGATTTGTTATGATTCCTGATAGTTTTGTTCTGTGAGTCCTATTACATATGGCTTCTCCTCTTGTGTTTACATATGGCTTCTCCTCTTCCTTTACCCGCAGAAGCTTGGTCTTCCTGGATAGGATTTTCCGTCCTGTTAACATTATCCTCTGACCGGCATTCTATGAATACTATCCTGTGAACACCGTCCTGTGAACACCGTCCTGTGAACACCGTCCTGTGAACACCGTCCTGTGAGCTGTGTACCTACGACAGTCTCTCTCACGATTGTCATAAACCAACGTTTCCGTGGTCACGTTGTCAACAAAAGCCGCAAAATGTAAATTCAATTTCATGCAACATGCTCCTAAAAATTGCAATTAATCTCTTCTCTCTCGAACGTTAAAAAAAAAAGCCTTTGTGCAAATAAAAAGGCGCGTTATCCTAATTTAATCACAAGCCAAAAATTCAACAGTCAAAAGTATTGAATTTTTGTTGAGGAAGACAATTAGCATTAATTGGAGGAGCTTGTGAAACACTGCAAAAAATTAACTAGTCATGACTTGACTGTTCATGTTTTGTGACGTTAGTAGTCGTCTATATATGGTCCAACGAACCTGTGCCATTTTCAGGGGATGTATGTTACGGGCTATTCATGCCCGTGCCACCTCTTGGGTGGCTTAATCTTCATCAATCAATCAATCAATCAGAGGAAGTATGATCGCGATGAGTGAGAGTAGCTCTCAGTATACCTCCTTCGCTGTCGATCTGTGGAACATAGTTTGGGTGGATATAAATAGAAACTGTCTCGTATGAGACAATAAATAAGTTTTCTTATTCCGTTATTATGCCTACAAATTAAGCTATTTATTATGCCTTAATTTTATCTTCCTATGCAATATCATGATGAATATTTCATTTGAGGCAAGGGAAGCATTATAGATAATATAACTAATATTCCTCCTAAGAAGATTAGGAAAAGGATATAGGATATTAAGCGATATCGGTACCACCTTTTCTAGATGGGGAAACAAATTATATTATGAGGTAACGTGAATATAGTAGACACCATTTTAAGTCTATATAGTTTACGTTCTTTAATAAAATAGTTTCTCATTCGAGGAAAGTTTTTTTCTGCCTTTCAGAAACCATGCATGAACTTAAATTCAATTCAGATGAAAATAGTTTATTCAAAGCTGCTGCAAAGTTTCCTGGGTTTGGGCTGGCGTCAGAGGCACCACCGTCTTGACTTATAATGATGAGGCTTGAATGTGATTATAATGAATAAGTAAGAACAAATTATACATACTCTCTGTGAGTTATAATGAATAGTTAGATAGGTCTGATTAGTCTTAAGTCTCCACGGGAGATTTATTTAGACCACTATCATAGCTTACTCACCACCCTGCAGGTATACCTGAGCACCACAATGGCTTACTCACCACCCTGCAGGTATACCAGACCACCACAATACCTTACTCATCACCCTGCAGGTATACCTGACCACCACAATACCTTACTCACCACCCTGCAGGTATACCAGACCACCACAATACCTTGCTCACCACCCTGCAGGTATACCAGACCACCACAATACCTTACTCAGCACCCTGCAGGTATACCAGACCACCACAATACCTTACCACCCTGCAGGTATACCTGAGCACTGAACATAATCCAAGACTAAAGTAAACTCTGAGTGTATTTACACTGAGAGTGACTGAGCAGCTCAGGTACATATATGAGACGCTGTAATATGTTCACCTGTACTTGAACAATTAGTGTTTCCTACCTATTACCTGTGTTTATTTTTTACTCTCTCTTTTATTCCTTTGTTCTCACACATTCCCGAAATCCTTTTTTGTTTTTCTTATTTCTCTCGTTCGTATTGTTTAACTACAACTGTATGTCCTTAATTAACATGTTTCTTCTGTTCAGCAGCTGAATTGTATTTATACGCAAAAGCAAAAATACGCACTTTGTTATGCTTTAAATATAACGCATTGAATGTATACACTGTTTTCTGGACTAATGTTGTGTTGGTTTGTACACTTTGGAAGGTAATAAAGTACACGTCAAACGCTTCATGGCACGTAGTGAGACCAGGTCGAGGTTCAGGCGGAATTAGTCATATTCGCCCATAGGAACATGAAGGACTGGCAGGAACTATTATGTCTGGTTGTATGTTGACCAGACCACACAGGAGAAAGTGAGGTGGCGACGACATTTCGGTCCGTCCTGGACCATTCTCAAGTCAATCAAGTCGATGAAGGGAAAGTGAAGTCCCTTCACCTTCTAGTGTGTGGTCTGGTCAACATACTTCAGCCACGTTATTGTGACTCCTCGCCTGCATCTCGTTGTATTGGCTTGTAAAATGAGGTCGATGTTATATCAGTGATTTTATGTATGACTCTCACTTGGTAGAATTTTGATGTCATGTCCTTCGACGATGCTTTACAGGTCACGTTATTTGGTATTGTCAGTGAAGAGAGACGGCGTGTGTCGCAGTAGAGTTTGCGCCACGAAAAGTCACTATAGGTTTCTATGAAGTCATAAAGTGTTCACTGTTATCATATTTCAGTCATCGCACACCTGGAGGTCTGCAAGCAGGGCAGAACCCAATTTTAAGCAGAAGTGATCTCTACAGAAATCTGTCATGCAGATGTCATCAGCAGTAAACAGATTTTTTGTTCAGAACTGACAGAAAATAGAGTGAACTACCGTGCAACATTACTGCCCTGAGACAGTAATCGTTGGTAGACGTCACTATCAACGACTCGTTTTATGGTTGTCTGATATCGAGCAACAAGTCATTTAGAAGACTCTGAAGCAGAGTGGATTATTTATTTAATTCTGTTCTATCCACACCTGGCAGAACTGTGAGCACTGCGACAACTGGTTGTCCTCACAGTAGGCTGAGAGTCCCTACCGCTTGCGCTAGTCTACACGAGCAGTAGCAATACCTCGGAGTTGATCTTCATCTGGACAAGAGGAGAGACACACACACACTGGAACTGAGCATCCACTATTAATCTGAAGAGGAGTCACCTCACTGGAACAAGCAACAAGTCCCTGGAAGTTACTGTGGAAGTTAGAGGAAATTGTATTTTCGTTTAATAGTGATGTGTAGGATTTGGATGGTTTTGGCCACCACCACCACCACCACCACCACCACCACCTCACTTCACTTAACTTGTTCCAACCGTCTATCACTGTATGATACTGAGGTTAGATATGTGTGAATATTAACTGACATTGAGGTAATATTCATATTCGTGATTTTGTGAATTTAATGTAAATTAATATATGCCAGTGTTATGGATTAGTGTGTGTTTAGCAAGTCAGTTTTACAGTGGTGATAGCCTAATGGGGCGTGTACATGATTATTACCGACGTGTATTACTCTAAAGTATTATTAGAGAGGAGAAACGCTGTGTAATGTATATATTGAGGTCATACAGCATTATTATCGACGGCTGTTACTGAAGCTAGACTTCACATATAGAGTGACCACTCTATAATAAATTAATATTTATTCAAGGAGTCTAGGATCTAATGTGATTTTGTTGCCATATGCTAGAATATCTAAGACTGCGAAATGCAGGCCTCAAGTTCATTTTGATGAAACAGTAAGATTCATTTCAAAAGGAGAGAGTAGCTTGTGGCCATTGATTTTGATTTTGTGTTAAATAATACCACTCAAAGACCCAACCAATGAGAAAATCTTATTCTGAGCAACATAGCAAGTTTCATATTGAACAAACTGTGAGAAGAACCACAACTTCAGTTGTGTGTGTTACAGAAAATGTGTTCAACTTCAGTTAGCTGAAGGATCCTATTGTTTATAATTGTTTATTGGAGGGTACCCAGCTTTTCCCTGTTCTGTGTGTCTTCTAAACTGTCCATATATATAAATATATATATATATATATATATATATATATATATATATATATATATATATATATATATATATATATATATATATATCCATCTGTTTATTTATCTACCTACATATCCATCTATATATGTACATCCATCTATCCGTCTATCTCTCTATTTATCTGTCTTTCTACTCACACATCTATCAATCTCTCTTTCTAAAGTTCCATCTATCTATCCATCCATCTTCCTACTCATATATCAACCCTCTATCTATCCATATATCCATCTATCCATCCATCTAAATGTCCATATCTCTATCTATCCATCTATTAATTTATCCAACCATCTACTCATCTATATATCCATCTATATATCCATCTATCTATTCATCTGTTTCCATCCATCTGCCCATTTATCTATCCATCCATTTATCTCTTCATCTATCTACCATCCATCTACTCATCTATCCACCCATTTATCTACGTCCTCCACACTTCCCCTCGTTTAATCCTCTTAAACCCCACCACCCGTCTCATCTTCCCATCTTCCTCTCTCCCCCCTTCCTCACTTCTCACCCCGTCCCATTATGCCCCATCACCTTTCCTTCATCAACCCCCCCCCCACCCTCTCAGTTCCCTACCGTGGCATGAAGCAGTCTCACTTCCACTAATATCTCACTAATGAGGATTCATCTCTGTATATATATATATATATATATATATATATATATTATATATATATATATATATATATATATATATATATATATATATATATATATGAACACAAACTGTATTTTCAGGCTAAACGTTGTTGCAAATTGCCTTCACTTGCGGGTTGGACCTGTGTGTGTATGCATTATTAACAGCTCAGGAATTCCAACAATATCAAGCTTGCTTGACACGACTTCTTCTTCTTCTTCTTCTTCTTCTTCTCCCCCTCACTGAGTATTTTACATGTTCCACGTTATCTGATTAGAACAATTGGGAGATCAGAGTGGCCGGAGGAGATGCTTAACCCTTACTCTTAGACACTTCTGGCATGGCCACCAGGAGGAAAGTCTTGGTTTTCATGCTTTCATCTTCTGTTTGTCAATATTTTGAGATCTAACTGACTTTAAATTGTTTATTGTTTCTGGTGTCAAATCATGAAAATGTACAGCATTTTTTCCCCATCTCCATGTGCTCCACACCATCTACCTTCACCACCATGTGCTTCACACCATCCACCTTCACCACCATGTGCTCCACACCATCCACCTCCTCACCCTACATCCACGGGCCCCCCCTCCCAAAAAAAATAAACGCTTACACGTGCCAAAATTCCCAAAGTGTTCGTATAATATTAAGTTACACGCAACATACCTCTTTCCCAAGGCTCTCAACCCCCGTCACCTTCCCTACCTAACACTACCCCACACCGAAACCTCAACCATATCGGCGGCATAAATGATGAGAATGGACAGAAAGAAGTGTGTGTTTTATAGTAATGTTCACCAACATGGATGGAATCACAGAGAAAACCATTGAATTTATATGAAACGGACAAATGAGTTTAGCAAACAAAACTACCAGGATTTATAATTAATGAATTCTGCCAAAATTGACATGTTGTCAGAGATGAAATAAATAGGGATATGTTGAAGCTGGACAAGGGTTTGGGATCAGATATCCCAGAGGAATGTCCCAAGGGTTTGGGATCAGATATCTGCATAGATTCTAAAGAAGGAGTGATAACATTGTGGTGTTCTGAGAATTGCCTGAGATATGTAGGATAGCCAATGTAGTGCCAATTCACAACAAGAAAAAACTGACAGAAGGCATTAAACTACAAACCAGTGTTATTTACATATCAAGATGATGGAAACGCTCATAATACAGACAGACAGATAACACCGTCATGGGTTCAGAGGCTGCCAATCCTGCCTCACAAACATGAAATAATTCAGTGAACGGACAATGAAGGTCAGTCAAAATAGAGAAGAGTGGACGGATGACATAATTCTAAGCCCCCGACACAGTAGGTCACAAGAGAATAGAAAAACAGGAAGGAGTGAAAGGGAGGCACTCCAGGGGCTGGCCGGAGTACCTCAGCAACTGAATCCAAAGAGTCATAGTGAGAGAAGAAGGGCGGGATGTTATTCGTAGAGTCCCACAAGGGTCAATACTGCTGCCAATCCCTTTCCTAATCTAAGTGAACGATCCACCAGGAGAAGGATTCCCTCGTCTCAATGTTCGCAGATAATGCGAACATTGTGGCGAGGATAAAGACGCTATAACGCTGCAAGAAAGCACAGAATGACCTGGACAAGTGGACAGTAATAAAACTGGGAACGGGAACAGGAGCTGCGAAACAAAATATCACCCAAGAGAGGAAATTATTCTGGATTCTAACAGAGAAAATGGCTGGAGGTTGATGTCACACCGAACGTCACCAGAAGCCAACATCAAAAGAATATCATCAGCTGCTTACGGAAGGTTGGTTTATATTAGAACTGGTAAAACACGCAACGAAGGGAGAACGCTCAGAGGTATGCTTCTAGACTAGTCCCAGAGCTGAGGGGTATATGTTACAAGGAAGAAATGAATAAGTTACACCTCATATCACTACAAGAGAGTAGAAACAGGGAAGACATGATTACCAAAGAAAGGGTACTCAAGGTACCGTTAGCTCTGCCTATTCAGGAGAATAGACAGAGCAGGCAAGGACAGACTACAAAGCAGACAAGGACAGACTACAGAGCAGACAAGGACAGACTACAGAGCAGACAAGGACAGACTACAGAGCAGACAAGGACAGACTACAGAGCAGACAAGGACAGACTACAGAGCAGACAAGGACAGACTACAGAGCAGACAAGGACAGACTACAGAGCAGACAAGGACAGACTACAGAGCAGACAAGGACAGACTACAGAGCAGACAAGGACAGACTACAGAGCAGGCAAGGACAGACTACAGAGCAGACAAGGACAGAGTACAGGGCAAGGGTAGACCACGAACACGAGGATAAAGATGGAAATAAGTATCCAAATACTCTACCGCGTCTTAAGAAGGATTGTGTTCAATGTCTAGATAGTGAACAAGAGAAGTGTGTTCACAAATGAAGTGGTGAGGCAAATTCCATTCACAGTTCTGAATATAGATATGACTGAATACAATACGCGCCGGAACCTGGTCACCAGTCGTGTAGGGAGCTAAGAGGCGGGGTCCATGAGCCGGAGCCCAGCCACTGAAAATACAACAAGGAAAGAACGTGTTCTTTGTTCCTCCCGCCTCCATGTGTCCCTCTCCCTCCCATCTCCCTCTCCCTCTCCCTCCCACCTCCCCAGTTTTTAATCACCTCCTCTTCCATCATCTTAAATCAGAGATGTTACGTCCCCCTTCCCGTCTAGCCATCCCCCACTCCTCTCCCCTCTCATGCTGCAACCCTTCCCTTTCTTCCCTATCTCACTCTTCCAGCTGCCCATTTCCCACGCACTTCCACTCGCCCTTCACCGCCTCTCCCCTTCCTACCCTTGCAATCATCTGTCACTCCACCTCTTTCCCTTCCCTGTCCTCTATCATTCCCCTTTTGCTTAAGCACATACCCCTCCCCACCTCTCCGCCTCCACTTACTTCACTCTTCGGCCTTTTCCCTTATCTTTTCCGTTCTTTCACTCTCCAACTCTTGCCATTCTAAAAACGTAAACAAAACCTGGACTCATAAACCTCTGCAGTTAAAATGATCCAAGATTTCCAGAAAACCTTTGGCAAAACGCCACACAAAAGAATGTTAATTAAGCTGTGAACCAAGGCAGTGGGGAGGAACAACAAGCTTGCATTAAACACGACTTAAGTAGAGAAAACAGCGAGAGGTAACAAGCTGGGAGTTATAACACTTAGATGTACACGTGTCTGGTCGTTCATATATTTTGGTTATAAACGAGTCTACAGATCCTTGAGTTAATCCAGGCATATCCACACTGATCCCCATACATTCCCTCATATATTACATTATATATGACAGTGTCATATATAATGACAAAGGACTCCTTCTGAAGATGTATTAACATACGAAAGTACTTAAGGAAATTCCTGTTTCAATTTTCCTCCATGGTCTGACACTGTCACATTTTTAATCACGTGTTTATTTTCGTGATATACACATAACATATATATATATATATATATATATATATATATATATATATATATATATATATATATATATATATATATATATATATATATATATATATATATATATTGTGTGTGTGTGTGTGTACATGAACTCACCCTAAAAATAAAAAAAATCCTTGTATAAAACTGTGAAAATATTGCTGCATTTCAGACAAGTAAAAGATGTAAATATTAGCATTCTTTTATTTGTTTTCACGTTCGCCAGACACGACGTTAAAACGGAATACGTGTGGTGGTGGAGGCTGTTGTAGTGCTGCTGAAGCTGTGACTGTTGACAGTACCAGCCGCTACCGTTGTTGTAGTGCTGCTGAAGCTGTGACTGATGACAGTACCAGCCGCTACCGTTGTTGTAGTGCTGCTGAAGCTGTGACTGTTGACAGTACCAGCCGCTACCGTTGTTGTAGTGCTGCAGAAGCTGTGACTGATGACAGTACCAGCCGCTACCGTTGTTGTAGTGCTGCTGAAGCTGTGACTGTTGACAGTACCAGCCGCTACCGTTGTTGTAGTGCTGCAGAAGCTGTGACTGTTGACAGTACCAGCCGCTACCGTTGTTGTAGTGCTGCTGAAGCTGTGACTGTTGACAGTACCAGCCGCTACCGTTGTTGTAGTGCTGCTGAAGCTGTGACTGTTGACAGTACCAGCCGCTACCGTTGTTGTAGTGCTGCTGAAGCTGTGACTGTTGACAGTACCAGCCGCTACCGTTGTTGTAGTGCTGCTGAAGCTGTGACTGTTGACAGTACCAGCCGCTACCGTTGTTGTAGTGCTGCTGAAGCTGTGACTGTTGACAGTACCAGCCACTACCGTTGTTGTAGTGCTGCTGAAGCTGTGACTGTTGACAGTACCAGCCGCTACCGTTGTTGTAGTGCTGCTGAAGCTGTGACTGTTGACAGTACCAGCCGCTACCGTTGTTGTAGTGCTACTGAAGCTGTGACTGTTGACAGTACCAGCCGCTACCGTTGTTGTAGTGCTGCTGAAGCTGTGACTGTTGACAGTACCAGCCGCTACCGTTGTTGTAGTGCTGCTGAAGCTGTGACTGTTGACAGTACCAGCCGCTACCGTTGTTGTAGTGCTGCTGAAGCTGTGACTGTTGACAGTACCAGCCACTACCGTTGTTGTAGTGCTGCTGAAGCTGTGACTGTTGACAGTACCAGCCGCTACCGTTGTTGTAGTGCTGCTGAAGCTGTGACTGTTGACAGTACCAGCCACTACCGTAGCTGTAGCATTTTTCCTAAAGCGTAATGAATGTAGAGTAGGAAGAGAGCGCCTTCAGCTTTTCTCTTTGGTTTTCCTCATTTCAAATAGACCTATAAAGATTATATAGGTTTAAATCTCTTATTTCCCAGCAGAGAACCAAACCTGGTATCTCTCTAGTTAGAGATAACCTGGTATCTCTCTAGTTGGCTTCCTCTCCTCTTCTCTCCTTCCTCCAAGTCCCATCTACTCCTGTTCTATCCATCTTTACTTTAACCATCATATCTTCCTGTCCTCCCTTTCATACATCCTCCATTTTACCTCTCAGCTATTCGTGTCTCGATACAATCACAGACGACAACAAAGGATCGCTATATGCATGGAATCTAAAAAAACTGCAGAATTATGCAGAATAAATTCTCAGTGAAGGGGCCGACGACTGCACCGGGATTTTTTTCTTAAAAATTTTGGATTTTTTTGTGGATAAGGTTTACTTCAGGAGGCGGACGGAATGGCTCAGAATTGCATTATTTCTCCGTCTTTCTGGAACTCGTGAACGTTGGCTCGTGTTGTTTATCTTTCTTTGCCATCTTTATCATCATTGTTTAAATCCAGTTTTGCTCTTGCCTCATCTTACTCACAGTCTGCTTTATAATCTTGTGCTTTGTTTCACAGCTTCATGTTCAGTTTCGCAGCTTCATGTTTAGTTTCGCAGCTTCATGTTTAGTTTAGGTCTGGTAATCATGAAGTTTGGTACTTTCCCCTCTCTCCTCCCCACCACAGGCCTGGTACTGCCTCTCTCTCCTCCCCACCACAGGTCTGGTACTGCCTCTCTCTCCT